>NW_015555725.1:1347460-1357420 GCF_001515605.1 Sinocyclocheilus anshuiensis
CTGTTCCTGAGCATTATAACCCCAATTTGCTATTGTGTGCTGCGCATTTTACTGAGGACAGCTTCCACAACATGACACAATACAGTGCCTGCCGGATTCGCCTAAAGTTTTTGTTGAAAGACGGAGCAAGGGGCGTGGCAGTACTGAAACACCGTCTAAGCTGTTCGCCAATCACAACGCACTGGGACAGCTAACCAATCACAACACATTTTGTTTTTCGGAAGGCGGACCTTCATCAAAGCCGGAACTAATCGAGCCGTTTGTGCCAGGATGGGGAGAAAGGTATTTTAATAATGTAAATTGTGTGAAAAATAATGCGTTTTTCGAACCACCAAGCATAAGAGCATGTTCTAGTACACCCCCAAAACAAAATCAAGACTTTGTAAAAGAGCATAATAGGACCCCTTTAAAAAAGTGAAATCGCAATGAACCACCCCTTTAAAAAGCAATGGACAAAGACACCCATCTGCATGTGTACACTGATCAGAAACTACTATAGTAAGTTTATA
This sequence comes from Sinocyclocheilus anshuiensis, assembly GCF_001515605.1. Classification (NCBI taxonomy): domain Eukaryota; kingdom Metazoa; phylum Chordata; class Actinopteri; order Cypriniformes; family Cyprinidae; genus Sinocyclocheilus; species Sinocyclocheilus anshuiensis. Next base: position 1,347,970 of record NW_015555725.1, read on the forward strand.
GTAATTTCCTTGAATTTTATTGTTGAAAGTGGAGGTTTGCTCCAAAAACACAACTTTCTTGATTAGTGGCAGCGCCTCAAAAGACACAACTTCTCTATAATCTATAACATGCTAAATCTATCATTTGTGGTTTGGTTCTATGCTTCAGTGCATAGTGTTTTGATGTCATTTCCTTTTTTATTAATTTTGTGACATCTGTTTCCATGTTCATCTGGCACATTTTTGCATTTTGCACTTTTAGCTGCAAACTGCATAAAAGGTGTTATAAAACGTCACATGTCAAAGTGCAATATCTTTATTTCCTGTAAAAAGACTTAAAGCATAACAACTTTCTGTTCAGAACTTGCCTGGTTTCGTGTTGATGAGTACTCTGGGTTTACAGGAAGGAAAGGCACAACTGTTGTCTCCGTTGCCAAGGTGCTGTGGTTCTGAGTGGCCAGCCAAACTACACCAGATACAAAGAAAGTGCTCATCAAAGTGTCACGCTTTGCACTCGTATAATGTACATTTCATGAGTCAGTTCTTTCCATTGTTTATCAAATGTAGATCATCTCACCTGCATCAGTCTCTCTTCGATCAACTTCATCGTACACATCCATTGCCAATTCCTCAAACAAATGATCGCTGAGCTGCAATGATATTAGCAGAGTTGCATCAGTCATCTGTGCTCTCAATGGTTGTAAAACAGCATAAAATCATGTTTGGAGACAGGTTAAATAGCATAAACGCTGTCTTTTATATTAATGACTGGCAGATAACGGTTTTGGGGGTGTTGCGGCACTTAAAAGGACATCTGCTTCAGAGAAGCCCAACGGTTTCCTCAGTGCTTAGCTGTGTTGGCTTTTCAAGTAACAAGCTACAGTAGTTAAACTACAGTTAAGCTAAGCTAACCTACACCACAATCTACTAGCAAAATGTAGCTGTTTAAAGGGGTAATCTTCAGAATCAGATGCATCTGTCAAATGGCATCATTTATCTCTGCAATCATAGTAGTGTTTATCTGGTACTCAACTAAACAATAAGGATATGGTTTTGAACTTTGGTAGTACTGTAGATTGTATTCATTTAGCAGACTGTAGATTGTATTCAGTTACAGTGATAACATTTTAACAGAAAAACTGACACTAAATAAAACCTGAAACATTGTCATTTCTAAAATGTGGTCAACAACATTAACTATTTAATTAAATATTCTGCTTAATATATCAACTTGTCATGATTAAGCAGAAGTTAGTTTATTATTTTGCTATGCAAAATTAAAAAAAAATAAATAAATTTGGAGGGACTTCTGATAATAGTTTGATTAAATAAATCATTAAATTGTTTTTATTGTTTTACATAAACTGTCTGAACATGCTGATTCGCTAAAAAGAATCAGACTTCCCAAAGCTACTGTATTGAAATAAGTAGTTCAATTAGCAGCATTGCATTGCATTGCAGTGCATAAAATAAAATAAGAGGACTTACAGACTGCAGTTTTCTTTTTGCAGCTTTTGCGAACTCTGATAACTCCAGACTGCTATAAAAGGGAATAAAATGGTAAATAATATTAGTTTGTTTATTAAATAGATTTATTATAAACACTAATGGTAAAAGATAAAAGGTGAAATTAAATTTTCAATTGCCATTCTCAATATCAAATACTTACACATTTCTTTTCCATCAAAGACAGCAAAAAAGGAATGGCAAGATATTAAATTTAAATTATGTTAATCTTAAAAACCTGTTTGGATTGCTATCATAGCCATGCAGGGAAGTATTCTGGGATGCGATCAGTATTATCCAATGACCAAAACATGACTAAGCACATCCCAAAATATTCCTCTAGAAGAAACTACTATAAAAATGGCATCAGTTCACACAGGAAAACATTAGAATGCATTAGATTATTACTACCGGTCCGCCATCTGTGGTATAATGAAATGCTGTCCATTCTTGTGATCTAAAACACAGAACGTATTGACATTATTGACATAGTTTAACATTTTCAATTGACAATCCACTGATAAAGATGCACACTAAAGCAATAAAACACATTAAGCTGACTCCGACATCACTGTGATATTTTATTGAGCCATCTGGCGCTCTGAAGACCATAACCCACTAAAGTAAGAGCGTGCTATAAACTGGCTTCATCAGCATCTGCAGCCCCACAGCTGGATATCAAAACATCAGCTCTCATCATGATAGCACACCATCGCTCTGCGCTCTGACTCACCAGGCTTCCGCCCACAGAGATAGAAGGCCAGCCTGTCTGTGAGCTCATACTGTATTTCCACCAGTCTGTCTGCCAGGTCTTGATGGCCAGCTTGCCTGATTACAAACAACACAATGACGTTATGACACATGGGTTTTTATTTTTGAACTTTAAGGTCCTGTGCCAAATGCTGCCCTCAGCCCTTGTGGTCCCTCTCAGTCTTCCGTGGAATTGAGCACCAATAACATAAAATACCAAATGGGACACCATACAGACCAGTGATGCTATTGTTAACTAAAATTAAACTATTAAAACTGTGTTTGGCAATTGAAATAATGCTGAAATAAAATAAAATATAAGTATTAGATGAAAAACTTAAACTCAAAAAAAAAAAATTTTTTTTAAATATTTTCTTGGCAAGTTTCAGTTGAAGTAGTAAAATTAAACTTAATAATGTCCAAAGCACGTAACAGAATTAATAAAACTATATTTCTTTAATTAAACCTGAAAAAAAGTTCATTTAAAATACTAATGCATTTTATTATAGTATAAAAATAATATGTAAAATAATAATGTTGATAACCAAACAGTTTTGGTTCCCATTGTTTTTTTGTACATACAATGGAAGTCAATGGGTACCATAACTGTTTGGTTACCAACAATCTTCAACATATTTTCTTTTGTGTTTCACAGAAGGAAGAAAGCCTTTCAGGTTTGGAACGACATGAGGGTGAGTAAGTAATGACAGAATTTTCATTTCTGGGTGGACTATCCCTTTAATCTGGATATTTGTCAGTGAAGGTCACATGACAAATCCATGACAAGTATTCTTTTTAATCACTGCATTGACAAAATATTGGAAGTAATCAATAAATGCAGATTTCACTGCCGAGTGGCTTTGGAGCATCGATGCATTAGCTATTGATTACCTTGCATAGTGGATGGGCGTTTTGCCGTTGGAGTCTGGAGCACCAGGGTCTGCCCCATAAACACAGAGGAGCTCAGCCTGGCACACTTGCCCTGCTTTAGCTGCTATGTGCAGTGGAGCGTTTCCTTTCTCCTGTTTAAACCAGTGCAGAACCGTTAAAAAAGAGCAGTAAGTTCGGAAAGCATTTTTAATGTAACTGAATATCATTAAATTAAGATCAGAGGTTTTTACCGGGTGGAAGTAGTTGGCTTGAGCCCCAAGCGATAGTAACCGCAAACAAGTCTCAAGATTGCCGGTTCTAACGCTGGAGTGAAGTTGCTAAAGAATCAAAGACAATGTACGTCAATAGAGACTTTTCAACAAGTCTGACAGAAGACAACCACATCAGATGAGAATTAGATGTACTAGAGGAGCAATGATGCATGTAAAGTCTGAAAAAATGCACTATAATGAATGCATCAAATATTTGAAAGAACTGAACAATTAAATAAAGAAGAACGTCAACCATAAAACTGGTAACTCCTTCCTTACCTTGCTTAGATCAGCGGCTGCTGTACTGTCGTCATCTCGACAGGGTAAACGATGGACGAAAGCCAGCATTTGATACTTTGATTTTATGAACTCTGTTTTGTTAGGGCTTTTTGGGTGAGAGAAACAATGGAGCTATTAGAGCCAGTTAACAGTGGGGACAGTTGGTGTATTTCAGCCACTATCTTTTTGTATACACTATTGTTCAAAACTTTGGGGTCAGTAAGATATTTTTTTTGTTTTTGAAAGATGTCTCTTATGCTCACCTAGGCTGTATTTATTTCATTAAAAATACAGCAAGAACAGTAATATTGTGAAATATTATTATCATTTAAAGTAAGTGTTTTCTATTTTAAAAGTGACATATCATGAAAATCTGACTTTTCCAGGTTTTAAGTGCTATAATCAGGTCCCCGGTGCATCTACCAACCAAGGAAACGTGAAAAAGATTAACCCAGTAACTTTGTTTTGGGAAGCCTTTTTCTGCAAGCGTCTGAGAAAACGAGCGCGTCTGTTTTCGCTCCGTTGGTGACGTGGCAAAGGGATCTCATTATAATATTACCGCCCCTTAATCTGTAAGTTTCCACCCATGGCACCTTCATTTTGATTTCGCAAGCGACAACGGTGTAATGCCATGGCAAAAGTTTGAGCAAAACATGCTAACTGTTCTGCCTTTGGCTGCACAGAACACTATTTAGAGTCCCAGCCTCAGAGGAGACAAGAGAGCAGTGGATTTATTAAAGAGACAGGCCCAAAAACAGCGCGTTTCTGCTTCTACTCAAAATAGGCATTTTCAAAATGATATAATAAATGATCTGTGGAGTATTTTGAGCTGAAACTTCACAGACACATTATGGGGACACCAGAGACTTATATTACATATTGTAAAAAGGGGCATAATATGTCTCCTTTAATATATATAAAAATGTAATTTATTCCTGATGGCAAAGCTGAATTTTAGTAGCCATTACTCCAGTCTTCAGTGTAACGTGAGTCTTCAGAAATCATTCTAATATGCTGATTTGGTGCTCAAGAAACATTTCTTATTATTATCAACGTTGAAAATTATGTTATTATTATTATCCAAGTTGGAGGATTATTTTAAGATTATTAAAGAACAGCATTGTTTTGAAACAGAAATCATTTGTAGCATTATAAATGTCTTTATTGCCACTTTTGATCAATTTAATACATCATTTCTGAATACAATTTAATTTTACTGACCCAAAGTTTTGAATGGAAATGCATACCAAACATACATTTTTCTATAATATAAAAAAAAAAAAAACATTTTTCCACATTCAAAAAATTCAAGAAAAACAGAAATACTCACTGGACTTTATCCTGCGGATTGGGTTTGCGTTTCCCGCTCGTGATGGATGACGGGTCCAGCAGAGTGTGCTCCCATATTGCATTAGCACCATTGTTGTATAATGTTTGAACCATCTGTGAATGAGAAAGAAATTGAGGGCATACATCACAAGACAAAAATTCATTATGACAACATGCTCCTTTAAATATGCTTTGTGAGTCACACATTCTGTTGGAAGGCCCTCCAGTGAGGTCGCACACCAATAAACCATTTTCTTATAACCATTCAAAAGACTTCATTGATGGATTAAAAAACAGATCTTTACATAAGAATGTGGAAAAATGTACTAAACAAGGACACATTAAATATAAAGAGATAATATTGGATTAAAGCTATGAGTCATTTACATCAAAAGAACAGGAACTTGAGAGAGAAGATGCTGCAGGCCGTACAAGTACACAATACTGTGACTGTTTTTCGTGTTCTAATTAAAATAAGAGGCAGACAAAATAATGGCTATTAGATCTCTTTCTATTCATGTTTTTTGCTTATTTTTAAATTAATTCATCAAGTGAGTTTGCACACATATTGACTTAAAAAAAAGAAAGAAATAGTAAATTACAAGAGAAAGTAAAAACTGAATTCTGCTAATTCTGTCATCATTTACTCGCTCCAATGTCATTCCAAACCCATAAGACTTTGGTTAATCTTTGGAACACAAATTGAGATATTTTTAATGACACCTGAGAGGTTTCTGTCCATCCGTTTCAAGTTCAGGTAACCAAAAAGGTTATAAAGTCATGGTAAACATAAGTTTTGTGCAGAGATATGATCGCTTTATATGATGAACAGATTTATTTTAGGCTTTTATTTACATCTAAACAATGACATACATATATATGTGAATAAAAACCTAAATTAATCCTGAACAAAGTGTTATGGGTTTGGAAATACATGAAGATGAGTAAGTGAGAATTTTCATTTTTGGGTACATGAATTTGCAATTTCATTGTATCTGTAATTCTAACCATTTCGGTCACACTTTCCTATTTTACTTTTCAATAATAAAATGCATGATTAAGACATTTAAAACTGGCATAAATACCTTCTGATCTGTATACTTAATTTTAACCACCTACAGTATCTAGAGCAGGGTTCCTCCAATCTTGCCCTGGAGGGCCAATGCACTGCAGAGTTTAGCTCCAACCCTGATCAAACTCACCTACCTGTGATTTTCTAATGATCCTGAAGACATTGATTAGCTTGCTCAGGTGTGTTTGATTAGGGTTAGAGCTAAACTCTGCAGGAAAGTGGATCTCGTGGGCCAGATTTGAGGATCCCTGATCTAGAGCCTTGAACACTTGTTTCAACTAGTACTCAACAAGTTTTACGGCATACTGGACAAGCTGATATATATACATGTATTGGACAAGTTAGTTATACAGTATATACAAGTGGACCAAAGTTAGAGTTTGAGTAAGGTTCAAAATCTACCAACAATACTGTAGATATCAACATCAGCCATAAGAAAAACCCATATGGATCGACCACTACTTTATAATGTGCCTGAGACTAAAGATGATTACTACAATGCCAAAAAGTCTCAGATGAAGCAGGGTGGCCAGTTAAAGGCATAATAAAAGGGTCCCAGGGTGTCTGCTTGTCTGTGAGTTTAGCTCACCTGTAGCTGGGTGGGCGGCCAGGGTGTGTTTGACAAATGCCGCACTTGTGAGTTGTGGCGACCCAGACTGCGGTGAACACCGCAGCACTCATCACATATCAGAACTCCTCTGTTCACAGACGCCCAGCGAGGATCTAAGGGATCCCAAGAAAATCAACAGATTAACAGGAAGAAAACACCAGCGTGTCTCAGCAGCGTGTTGATCGTTGATCGATACACAATAACACTAATGGAGCTTTTTGGCTGGTGCATGAGAGTGAAAACAGAAACACAATACTTTTAAAAAGCTGATGCAAGGAAGATGCTTGTTACAAGAATGCACTGAAGAAAATTAACAGAAATGTGCTTGTCTATTTCAAAATTTTATTCAAGCAGTGCACAAAGTCAACATGAAATGGGATCCACATTTTCACACATTATACTTCTGTAACTGTACTTCTGGAATTGATTATATTTTGAACTTTTGAATGAACTTAACATGCATAAATGAATGATATCATCACAAATGTGCACTAAGAAAGCATGTTTTGATCAGGATTATTTTAGTTAATTAAATCCATTAAAAAACATTTTTGTTACTTGAAATAAAATAATCACTGAAATGAAATAAAATATAAAAAAAATTAAAAACTGAACTAGTTCCCAAGGAAACATGTCTCATTTTCATTTAGGTTAACTTGATGTAGGCTACACTGAAATAAAAATTAACACTATCTAGACATTTAAAAAAAAAAAAAAAACTAATGAAAATGACAAAACCACACAACAAAATTAATAAAACTTTAAAATAAAAATGGAGATTTTTTTTATATATATATACATTAATAAAAACTATAATTATAGTACCACAATCCCACTAAAATATCACTGGTTTTGACATATTAATTTTCATTAAAAATAAATGTTTACTGTAAAATGCATTTGATGTATACAGTGTACAATTTCAATTTATGTTAAGTATTAATTTATTTATGTTCCACTATAATAGTCTGATAAACCCTTACTAGTAGCAGAGATGCTCATCAAAAGTAAATATGAGCATTTGATTTTTCCTATTAAAAAATATGTAGCATATGACGACAACACAATGCGGTGCTGATTTCTTCCTTATATGGCCACAGTAGCAAGGGTTGAATGTCATCCTTTCATGTTCGGCTGTAAACGCGCTAACTTCCTCTTACATACACATGCCTCAAACCACAACAAATGCTAAGCAGCTGAGCTTTACTTCCAGGGTACGAGCAGGTGACTGGGAAACACTGCACGGCTTTACTTTCACTACCTTATAGATTATTTGAGAGGGTCGTCTACTGTGGTGTAATTCTAAACTAGTTTAACTACAGAATTTAAATTAAGCATCAAGTGGCAACCTAAATCAGTAAAAATAAAAAAAAATAAAAAATTCTGATCAGTATTGAAAAATCTATGAAATTACCATGGACTGCATATCTCCAACAAATTTAGCATAAAATAAAATAGACTGAAAAGGATTTTTATAGCATTTGTAAATGCATAAACAACAGTAGAAGAGTGATTTACCAGCATAACACATGCAACAAACACAGGGCTAAATATTGCAGTGGTATTATCACTTAAATTTTTTTAAGCACATTATATGGTTAGCTGCAACCTGCAACCCATTTTTAGGTCACAACCCACCAGCTGAGACCTGCCCCAAACCCTTGATCACTCAAAGATCCCCCACTACTACTACAAACTCAATGACCCAGAGACAGAATGACTGCTCATACATTAACACTTGTCACTGGCAATCGTCCTTCATGGGCGTCCAATATCAAGCCAGTTTTTAATAGAATACTCACTCCTTCACTGAGTCATGATGCCAGATCAGTGAAAGTGGGGCCAACCACATTGAACCTGTGACTAAAGTGTCTGAGCAGCCAGAGACATGTTCATATTTTCAGCTTCGTTCCCCACCCCCAACTTTTCCCAAGGGCAGATTCCGGCGAACTTGTGATTTCACTTCCTTCAGAAACAACGATGTGAGTCAGCGCTTGTGAGTGTCAGAATTCCCCAAGAACAGAGAGTTTTGAGGATTTTATTGTCACACTGATTACAGGCAAATGCTTTTTCTAATTAAATGTTAATTAAATGCATTTTTTATATTGTTATACAGATTATTAAAATTTGAGCCAAAAATTTTTTAACCCTGTGGTGGTCTTAGGCCATATTGGCCTTAGGCCTATTTTTACTTCATCAAAATTGGACAAAACTTTGTAATTTTGTTCCATTTGCTATATGAACACATACACATACATACACACACACACACACACAAATCTGGACTTTTTAGAAAAGACTAATGGTATTAAAAATAGTCACACTTGTGATCTTTGCGATTAAAAATGACTGGCATAGGAAATTAATAGGAAATACAAAAAACACAGATTTTTCAGGGGGTACAATCTAAAAATAAGCCATGATGAAGCAGTTATTGATAGTGTCTAAATGTATATATCCACATGCAAAACCCAATAAAAGTTAGTAATTATGTCTGAAAATACTCTTATGAGCAACTATGGAATACACAGCAAAGGTACATATAAAAATCTGCCTTCCATGCATTAGACTTTAAATCTAATGCTTTATTGCTCTCTTTTTAACTTAATGTATTAGAAAATTTATTTTTAATTATTTGTATTATTTTAGATAGAATTAAATGGTGAATAATTGAGAGGTGAATATTATTAATTACCATTATATCCTCTCAAAATATCAAATAATAAAGAACAAATAATATTGAAACAAAATACATTAACTTGCTTAAAAATTTATTTATATTTA
>NW_015555725.1:1357789-1360265 GCF_001515605.1 Sinocyclocheilus anshuiensis
CACACACACACACAATGTTACATTTCTTTTCTTCAGTCTATTTTGACCTCAGAGGATTACAAATATGATCCCTATTCCCTAACTTAAGTGAGGAAAGCTAGAGGGATAAATCTAGACTAAATCTGTGCCAGGTTGGCAGGCTATTGAAGATCCCCACACTTAAGAAGTTAACGACCAATTGCATCAGTCTGACAGAAACATGAGCCATCTAAATTCAAAACTGATCCACTGATAAGCAGAGAGCAGCCTAGAAGCAAAAGTCACTTCCCTTCAAGCACAGGAAGTATCAAACAACAGCTGCAAAGAGGCCAAGGACCAGAATCAAGCACCTGGCACAAGCATCATTCCCCCTCACCCTCAGTCTCCCTTCCTCTCTTCCCCATCACAGGAATACCACTTGAGGATCAATAAGTACACTTACCTATTTCTCCAGAGAAAATAAGATAAGGTAACATATAGTGTGATTGATCATAGATCTTCACAGCATCATTTGACGCTGAAAACACCCGTAGAGTTGAGTCAACACTCTATGCAATGGCTCTATCTCAAAACCTACCGAGCCGCCAGCGTTCAGCATGTTTGGGCACGTTACGATGACTAAAATGCTGTTATTTATTACGATTACTTACGATTACTTACGAGAACATTTTCGTTTCATGCATAATTTTCAAAAATAGCTTCTATTTACGAATACGCAAAATTCACTCTTTGACTTAACATAACCATACTTTATGGTACGACCGCCCCTACTTCATATGAAATGGTTTAGTCTGGAGTTGGGCTTTCCCATTTAAAAAAAAAAAAACATAATTATTTTTCCTTTACCATTTTTCTTGATAGGTCATATATAGCTAATTAGTCTCTTATCGAACATTTTATATAGAGGATATTATTTACAAATATAATTAAATGCAAAAGGGTTTAGAGGAAAGATTTGTCAAATGACTGGATACACCCCCACCCAAATAGTTTCAACCTGCCACTTCCTTGTTTTTCAAAAGTTTATTTTGAAAAAAGTTGGTTGCGGTTTCGGCGTCTCCTTTACTAAAATCCACCTGTTTAATAGTCAGAGTCATTGTATAATTATCAACAATTAATTAAACGCATGAAGAGCTTTGATGGTTCATGACAGTAACGTAGCTAGCTCGCAGGCTGGCTCTTAATTTTGGAGGGGGAGACACGGAGAGTTTGATCGAGCCAGAATGTTATCCGCCACCGCTGCCAGCGTCGAGGATTTCAGCCTTAGGTTTCCACTGCATACCCTGGTCTGGGAGAATGATTACAGGAAGCTGGAAAAAGAGATACAGACGGTATGTGTGGGATATCCGTAAATGCTGATGTATGTGGACTGGTGGTGCAGCTAACGGTAGAATCAATTGACTGCTGTGAGATTTCTGCCTCCAGTGGATTTCATGACATGCTTGTCATATATTTAATAATCTAATGAAATTGGAATTGGTGCATTATTGGATCTTACTGCAAATGCTTCATCAGCTTGCCATCCACTTGTTAGCTACAGCACTGCTGTATGTCATTGCACTGGAGAGCTGGTGAGCTCATCCTAACATCAATAAATCTTCATTTTGCTGTAGATCACGGTTTTTCAAACTGGGGTTCGTGGAAAAACCTGGAGGGAAAAAACGTGTAAAAATAAATCAATAGTAAGAGTATACTAATAGTAGCCTAAAAATACTGAGAGTGAACTAAATAAATAAATGTGTATTCAAATAAATAAATAATACATCTAGCAGTGCAGTACTCTGGTGAATATAAAAAAAGATAATAATGTAACATAATAGAAACTAGATTTTTCCAAATAATATTTTACACATATTTGTAACATTTATTTAACAATTCCATAATTTTTCCAAATTAAACAGTGTTTTTATTCATGTAAGTATATAGCTGACTTTTAAGTTTTAGGATGGGGTCTCTCACCTTTGAATGTCCATGGTATCTGAAAGATTGAATACCGCTACTATATATGACAGACCATTCCACAGGAAGAGTACCCATTGTTTGGGTTAATGACAGTTGCATTCCACATTTTCATTTTCATTTTCAACAGCAGTGCTTATGAGTTTCGGCCCTTCTCATTTTCCTCACTAAGTTATGAGCCATCTGTGTTTACACTCCTTTCAGAGTAACATTGAAGAGGTGGATCCCAGGGGCCGGACCCCTCTGCACCTGGCCGTTTCACTAGGACACTTGGAGTCGGTGAGAGTGCTGCTCAGACACGGCGCAGATGTTTCCAAAGAGAATGGCAAAAATTGGACCGGTGAGAATAGAGCTTATGAATTGCACATTAGTCAACTTGTAGGTCTTTTACAGTGATAAGACATCAGATAGTTTTGCAGTAAATCCACAGCAGTCTTTGGGAGTAAATTGCATTGGCCCCCATTACCATTACAACTATTATGACCACTTGCACATCAGTAGATTTCCCAGCCAGTGAAAGCGTTTAATACCTCTGGTC
>NW_015555725.1:1360519-1383201 GCF_001515605.1 Sinocyclocheilus anshuiensis
GCTTTTCCGGGATTCAGTATTATGTATGCTCTAATGATCACCTCCTCAAAGACACTTACTGGTCATTTAGCAGATGTCTTTTTTGTCCTATGTGATTTATAGTGCACTATATAATAGAAGCTAGTATGTTTACATTTCCGTTACAAGCCCATATCCTTAGATAAAGATAAATACCTAAGAGTCCAGTTAAAGTAGATGTAGGTCTGTTGTTGTCTGTACAGTGCTGCAGGAAGCAGTCAGCACAGGAGATCCAGAGATGGTGCAGCTGGTTCTCCAGCGACGAGATTATCTCAAAGCCTCCACTGCGCTGGGTGGTGTTCCAGAGTTACTGTGCAAGATCCGAGAGGTGCGTCTGTCATTTGATTTAGTTTATTATTTTGGTGAATTTTGAGCTGATATTGTATAATAATCATTATCTTTCAAAAGTTTGAGGGAACTTTGTCAAATTTGGTAATATTTTTTTAAAAGTAGTCACCTATGTTCACCCAGGCTGCATTTATTTGATCAAAAATAAAGACAGTAATCTTGTAAAATATTATTCAAGTTTAAAATAGCTGTTTTCTGTTGTAATATATTATAAAAAAACATTTTTTTCCTGTGATGTCAAAGCTGAATTTTCAGCAGTCATTACTCCAGTCTTCAGTGTCACATGATCCTATAGAAATCATTCTAAAATGTTGATTTGGTGCTCAAGAAACATTTCTTATGATCAATCTTGGATACAGCTGTGCTGCTTAATATTTATGTGGAAACGGTGATACATTCTATGATGAATAGAAAGTTTAAAAGAACAGCGTTTGTATGAAATAGAAGTCTTTTGTACATTATAAATGTCTTTACTGACACTTGATCAATTTAATGTATCCTTGCTGAATGAAAGTATTAATTTCTTTCAAAAAATAAAAATCTTACCGACACCAAACTTTTGAATGGTAGTTTAAGTGTTCCGATATTATGTGCTTTTGCTGTCATTTAGCTGCACGGCCATTACAAAACCCATCCTTTGTGAAAACATCAAAGTCATTTTGTGATATTCATAGATGTTTTATTACTAAAGCAATCAGGTTGACTTTTTTCATTTGTCACGTGCATTTTCTGTTCTATGCTCAAATGTTACCTTTTTGTTTTACTTTCACTATTCACTGTTTACAGCATATGCTTTCTTACTACCTAACAACCTCATAAAATTGCCCTTCTTTGATGCTATTTGCAACACATTTTATATGGAGGTCAAAGTGGTGCATGATGCTTGAGTTGAGAGGTGCGTTGAAGCCCTGATGTGAGTCATGTGAAAGGGCCTAAAGTGTAACGAACCTCTTTTTGTCCTAGTCTCCAGATTTCTACATGGAGATGAAATGGGAGTTCACTAGCTGGAGTAAGTGCTCTTTTTATTTTTTCCTCACCTTTTCTGTACATAAATCCTTATGGCTTTATTAGGCTGTAGAATGATCCTCATCTGCTGCTTCTGCTCTGGCTCCAGTTCCTCTCGTATCACGTGTGTGTCCCAGCGACGTGTGCAGAATCTGGAAGAGTGCGGCCTGTCTGAGGGTGGACACCACCTTGCTGGGCTTTGAAAACATGACCTGGATCAGAGGAAGAAGAAGCTATATCTTTAGAGGAGAAGGTTATTTTCTCTGCCTCTTTGCATGAGTTTACAATTGCTTTATTTTTTAAAAAGTCTAGTCGACCATTCTGACCATCTGTGGTTTACACATTCATTTGGTGGTGGGGTTCTAGCAAACGTGCTGTGAATTCTCATTTCACATTTGTATGTTTACTAATGCACTTCATTTGAGGATGAGTGAAATGCCTGATGTTTATTTGTAGTTGATCAGTATCATGTGGACTTTGCATGTGCATACTCACAGACAACTGCACTGAACTGATGGAAGTTAATCACGAGGACGAAGTGGTGGACACTGAGCGCTTTGATCTCTCCCGTGAGATTGAGGACGTCACACTAGACTCCATGCAGCCTGCCGAGCAGGAAGTAGCCAAGAGGCTGACAACACCCATTGTCAACACATATCTGGACACAAAGGACATTGCGTTTGAGAGGTATGGCCCTAGATATAAGATTTACATCTAATAAATGCACTACCATTCAAAAGTTTGGGGTCAGGAAGACTTTAATGGTTTTAAAAGAAGCCTCTTATTGTCACCAAGTGTGTTATTAGATGAAAAACACAGTAGAAATAGTAATATTGTGAAATATTATTACAATTCAAAATAACAGTTTTCTATTTTAATATATTTGAAAATGTAATTTAAGCAGATTTTTCACCATCCATTACTCCGTCTTCTGTTTTAATGTTAAAAATGTTCAATGTTACAAAAAATTGTGCTGCTTAATATTTTGTGGAAACTTAAATTTTCTTTAGGATTCTTTGATAAATAGAATGTTCAAAAGAACAGCGTTTATTTGTCAATTTTGCCAAATTCACAAAAACGTATTAAATTCTTTAACAAAAAATAAATTCTTTCTGACCCCAAACTTTTGAATGGTGGTGTATATGAAAAATGTCAAACGTGGATTTCCTTGTACATTGTTGCACAGTGACTAATTGTTTGATTCACAGAACTAAACATACATAAAAAACATTTTTGCTCCTGAAGAAGAAATCGAACATGCTATTAAAAACGTATTCTGTGCTCAGATCTAAATCCGGTATCTGGGGTTGGAGGTCAGACAGAACAGAAGTAGTAAATGGATTTGAAGCCAAGGTAAGCAAATGACCAGCTGTTTATGAACTACAGTACCATTAAGAATCACTGGAAAGAAAAACAAATGTGCTCTTTTAGAGTTACAGAATCTCCAAAGTGAAAAAAGTGACTCTTTTTTTAGAGCAGTGAGTTTCAGAATAAGGTAGTCTTTGTCCTGTGGGTGATGATACTGCTTTTGGCAGGTTTTTTCAGTGAACAATGTGAACGTTGTGATTCGCACCAGGACGGAGCACCTCACAGACGAGGAGAAGGCCAGGATAAAAAGTAATTAACCCACTTTAAGATTTACACTATAAATATCATTCCCCTTTTCTACCAAAATGGTGCTGGTGCTCGACTGGGAACTGCAAATCTCCCTGTGTTTCCACTTGACTATGATCTAATTAACATCATTACAGTTCATAACTAGTATATTAATAACTCTGGTATTGTATAACACTACAGTATAGTATAGTAGTATAGTTTTGTTTTGCATAAGCCTTGTCAAACTAAGTTGCTGTTTTGAAAACTTTTAGTGCTGACATTATGTTGTCCCCTGGCCTCTGACATTATCGGTTTCAAGTTGTAGGGGTCAGTTTGAAGCCAGTTTTTCAAGCCAATATTTTTTTCTGGCGATGAAAATGCATGAAATGGTTTCAGATTGGGCTCCAGCACCCTGTCAGTGGTAAAGAGTCAATAGTTCCCTGCAGTTCCCTGTTATGTTAACTGGTTAATATCATCAATTACTGATGCTTTTGATCTCAACAGGTGAAAGGAATGTTCTGGAGTCTTTACTCGGGACCGTAGAACAACAGATCGGTGCTCAAGGGGTAAGATGAGCAAACAAACCAGACGCAGTGAATTTGTTTTCTTCTGAAGTATTTGGGCACTTTAGCCACACTTATACATTTTTGAATGTCAATGAATTTGATATAAAATTTCAAACCAAGTGACATCTCCAAACACATGTATGATCTTTTCTCACAAATAAATGAGAGCCATATTAGATACAGCCTTATGGCCTTTTTGAGCCATATTAAAAATTACTTTTAACAAATAAGTGTCAAGGTGTTTTTAATTGAATGTATGAAGTCAGTTCTCCTCAGGTGTCATAGCAAAGTAGTTCATCACATTGATGATGATCATCATGTTCCAATAACATATTGTAATAATACTTTATTCATTTTTGAACAGTATATCTGTTTATTTATAATTTGAAACCTAACAAATTTGCTTTTGTGGAATATTTAGCTTGAAAATAAATATTGTTCTCTCTTTTTTTTATTTTTTATTAAAGCTTGGTTTAATATTTTGTTGTCTAATTCAGTGACATTTATAAATTTTTAAGTGTACCGTTTTAAAAAAAAAACATAGAGACACTAGTGTTTTACAAAGCTGGAAGGATTCTGTATTGATTGTTTCTATGTATGATTACAGGACATGACTATGGAGTTTGCCACTGCCACAAACCCCACAGCTATTACTCCAGAAGAGTACTTTAACCCCAACTTTGACCTGCAGGGCAGAGACATCGGTCGACCCATTGAGCTCACCATCAGAACACAGAAGTAAGTCTGACCATTCACTCAACCTCACTAAAATTACTTTTAAATAAATAAGTAAATATAAATAAGTAATTTATTACACACAAATATAATTGAAGAAAT
Source organism: Sinocyclocheilus anshuiensis (assembly GCF_001515605.1). Classification (NCBI taxonomy): domain Eukaryota; kingdom Metazoa; phylum Chordata; class Actinopteri; order Cypriniformes; family Cyprinidae; genus Sinocyclocheilus; species Sinocyclocheilus anshuiensis. Next base: position 1,364,890 of record NW_015555725.1, read on the forward strand.
GGTTGTGTTTTTGTGTTTCGACCCCCTCTCAGGTTTAAAGGCACCCTGTGGATGAGCGAGGAGCATCCTCTGTCTCTGGTGGAGCAGGTCACTCCCATCATTGACCTGATGGCTCGCACCAGCACTCACTTCGCTCGACTCGGGGACTTCATCAACCTCAGGTTTCCCCCTGGCTTCCCTGTGAAAATCGGTGAGTGAGAGAATGAAAAAGAGGAACAAACAGCCCTATTGCTCAGTTCTGAAATTAAACCTTGTCCAGCATAAAATTTGCATTTGTAATTTAATGAATCGGATTGAATATTAACTTATCTGACCTGCAACAAAACTGCAAGTACACTCTTTAAATTACACTAAATGTTTGCAAATTGTGTATGGAAGAGAGTTTAGTATTAACTAATCTAGCCATCCTTCTCAGAAGTTTCTCAAGACTGTTTTCATGTTTCAAGTCTGAACTTAAGTGTGGTCTTAACTTTGTAAAAAAAAATTCTGCTTACATCAGTTTCCCTTAGTTTTTCACCTTGTCCAAAAACTCAAATGACCGTAGTCAAGTATAGCGAGACAAGGAAGACTGATACTGATTCTATATATTTCTTGTGTAAATGGCTTTAATATAAGACAGAACATGCCGCTAACTAGATCACAGGATTAATTCTGTTTCTGTTTCTTCAGAAATCCCTCTGTTCCATGTGTTGAATGCCCGCATCACGTTTGGAAACATCAACAATTGCAGTACAGATGAGCCTCTGGACTCCAACCAGTCAGCTTCTACACCCACACCTACAGAAGAGAGCTGTGGCAGCCAGGCTTCAGGTTTGGAAACGTATTTGGTTAGTTGAGCAGGGAACTGTTCTAACATGAACATTAAATGTAATGTGTTTCACTAAATGTGCTGAGTTGTTTACTTGCTCCTGCAGGACATGCTCCATTCAAGGTGTGTCCATCTGTGTTCATGGCACCTGCGCACTATCACCACCGAGGGGGCTACCGCTGCTCCAACACACGCAATTACAACCCAGTCAGTCATGATGAAGAGCTGCTCCAGTATGCCATTCACCAGAGCCTGCTTGAGTCCAGTACACTGAATTCACAGGTCAGAGAGCTTCCTCTTAGTGTATTTTGTGCATTTCTTGATGATGTCTGTCTCAAAAACAGTCTGGCTGTTTTGTTTTAGGACACTTGGAGTGATTCCGATGGACAGACAACACAATCCATGATGAACCGGTTGAGTGATGGGTAATTTTTATGTGTTCATAATTATTTTTCCAGGGGCAAATTGAGTTACACATACTGTTCAAAAGACTGAGGTCTGTAAGATTTTTTATTCATTTTTTAAATCATTTTATGAATACTTTTAAAAAGAGTGCATTAAATTGGTATATAAAATAAAGGCATTTATAATGTTACAAAACATTTCTATTAAAAAAAAAATATTTTAAACTTTCTATTCATCAAAGAATCCTGAAAACAAATTTATCTTGGTTTCCACAACAGTTTTCAATAAGAAATGTTTCTTGAGCATCAAATCAGAATATTAGACTGATTTTGAAAGATCATGTGACACTGAAGACTGGAGTAATGGCTGCTGAAAACTCAGCTTTGCCATCACAGGAATAAATTGCATTTTAAAATGTATTATAACAGAAAACACGTTTTACATTTTAATAATATTTCACAATATAACTGTTGTTTCTTTTATTTGTATTTTGTATTTTTTTATCAAATATATGCAGTCCTGGTGAGCATATGAGACTTCTTTCAAAAACATTTTGAAAAAATCTCACCGACCCCAAACTTTTGAGCAGAAGAAAAGTATGGGTAGGGTGATCTTTCAAAATGCTCTCAGTAAGTTCTTGTGTACATTTTCTTAACTGGTCTCATTCTGTCACATTACCACAGATCTGGGTCTGAAGGAGTTTTAGTAGACCTTAGTGACACCACACCCTCAAGCTCTGGCTCCACCTCCAGCCCCGACACTGATCTGCGATTGGCTATGGAGATCTCGGCCCGGGCACAGGAGGAGGAGGAAAAGAAAAAGAAGGAAGAAGAAGAGGAATTACAGAAGATTTTACAACTCTCCTTAACAGAAAAGTGACAGAGTAAGATGAGGGAAGGATAGACAAAGGGAGATCCTGTTATTGCCATAACCATTAACATTTTTATTTATACCCTTCTTCAGATTCATGCAGTTCTCTATTGCCACTGACATACGACTACACATATTTACATATTCATTTTGGAGCCAACATCCGAAAGGTTCTGCTTCCTTATCCTTAAAAAAAATAAGCAAACATTTATTTCATGCTCACTCATACATTTTACTGCATTTTCCCACATTCTTTTCCTCTTTCAAAGAGGTGATCATGCATGTATTTTACAAGAAATCCAGTGCTGCTTTTTTAAGATTATGTGATAGAAAGGTTGTGATGTCTTTGACAGTCCAAACATGGACCTGTGAGTTTGTACGTCTTGACAGTAATGACTAGATAAAGTTTTATTGTTTTTCTTGACAGAAAAGGAGGTTGTTTTGCATTAACATTAGCTTTAGGTTTATATTAATATTGTACTCAGGGTTCAACTGATATTCACCACTTGTCGGTTCCTTTAAAACCATTTTATACACAGCTAAGAAAAGTGAAAGAAATGAATGTTTTACACAAAGCAGTAGGACAGTACCATTTTCAGCCTGTGTGCTTTTGTCATTAGACAATTTCTGACTGAAGCATCTCTACTGTAAAGGCAATAAATCACACCGCCGTGCCTCACCAGAGTAAGAGGCACTCATACAGACTGGAATATTTCTGAAAGGGGCTGTCTGATGTAAGCCAATACACCTCAAGCTTTTAGTCTGCCTAATTTGTAAAATGATAGAATAAAACCGCTCAGATTGTCGTGATTATGTTGTAATGCTAAGCATGAATGTGGCAGTACTGGGTCACTTTTCTGGCTCCAACCAAACCTCATGCTACACTAAAGGACTAGGGGAATGTGTGACAAGAAAACCAGCTTTTTTTGTTTGTTTCAGATGATGGCTGTCTGTGGGAATGTGTGTGGTTGGACAGCATTGTTTGCTGACTGAGGTTCCAATGTGGTAAATGTGGAAGAACCTGCCCTGCCCTGCTCTGTTTGGGAATCTTTTGCTGTTCCTTCCTGTTGTAGCTGACAGTGATTATTTATTTTGTCAATGTTTTTTTTGTTTTTTTTTCTTGATGTCTTGAATGTTCTTTTGTTGATTTCTTTCTGTAAAGCCTTGTGAGGCTCAAAAGACGTCTGAGTATTGACTTACAGCTTGCAGTATCTCTCACTACTTTTTGTATAAAGCAGTGTGTGCTTGTACCGATTTAAACCAATCTTCTGTCACCTTAAATAGACATTTATATTGCTTTACTCTTCCTGTAGTGAACCAGGATCTGAGGATAGTGGCAGCCACAATCTTGCATTTGTAATAGAGATGTTTTATTAACAGGACATTGATTTAGTTTCCTGTATTTATTGTTATGCAGCATTTAAATAACAGTGTAGAGAAAATCAAATGTTCTGGCTATGATTATCCACATATCATTATTCCTGGACACAGAATTCAGTTTCATTCTTTATTTAAAACCCAATTTAACTTTTGGTATTTGGGTATAAGTCTTAACTCGAACTAATTGCCAAAAGTTTTAATGGTCTTTACCGGATCAGGGTTAGTGTTGGTTTGATTCTCGGTTAATTGTCATGCTGCAAAATGCAAGAGAAAGTATCCTGTTTGAGCATGTTGACGAAATCCTGAAGGCATTTGTAAACTGTGATGTATATTTGACACACACACACACACACACACACAAAAAGTTTGTACTTTAATAAAAGCACTTTATTGACTTTTTGGTGCTTCATTAACTATGTGACAGCTGCATTGCGATGGCAAATCAAATAATAAAGGCATAAAAGCAATCAAAGTGATAAGAACTATTTCATCATAAGATCTAAGTTATAAACATTTATTTTTACTTTAAATTTGAAAAGTGGTTATTAGTGGCACAATATCTGAAACGTCAAAATTATGAACATCCAGAAAAACCATTAAATTATACTTTTTTAATCTTAAGATTCATGCAGTTTGTAATTTATTTAATTATTTGTTTTTTAAAGAGCATTTTAATTCTATTAATTTATTAAACTTTTATTTCAAGTTTCCTAAAGGTTACCAGGTTGGTCGGGTCTGAGAATACTGTATATAATCTGTCCTGTGCCTCGTGAATTTTATTAAACAAACCAACAGATGGCACTGTTCTAATGCGTAACTATCGTCTTCTTTTTTATATTATCATTACGTCTTGAATGTTTTTTGTAATATCTCTTTTACAAAAACTTTATCTTTTGGAAGTATTTTCTGGACTATATTCAAAAGGAATTGAAAATTGGAATTGCAAGTGTGTTTTCAATTTGTGGACGCAAAAATTGTGACGTAAGCCAATGATCAATCCATTCCAAATTACACCAATTATAGTAATATTACTGTAAAGAGAGAATTAGAGGATGTGGCACAATGGTGTCTGATAGTTTATTAGCCTCATACACAGAGATGTGCATAAAGAAGGTTGTTATTCATCCAAAGATACACTTTCCCATTGAGAAATATTGTGTAAAGTGACATTTCTTAATAGGTCCCTAGATGTGAACGGTTGTCTTGGCACCTCATCTGCGCTCCCACCTCAACAGACCTTCGAATGGCATGTGTTGGCAGAGGAAAGCTGTATGTCAGCAGTGGTTTGAGGCAGTGTGCAGTCAGTCTCAGTCTGTGGGAATGAAGTCATGATTGCAGCGAGATCACATCTGGAAGTGATAGAAATATCAGTTTTGAAGAAGCTGACATGGAGGAATTTTATTGCATGTCAAATGCATCAAACTTTACATTAAAGCTACTGAAATGTAATAGGGTTTTACGGTAACGCTTTACAATAAGGTCCCAATAGTTAACAGTTAATGCATTAACAATGACCAATGTCATATTTATTAATCTTTGTTAATGTTAATAAAAACATAACTGTGTCAGCTCAAATCCATTAAATATTATCAAAGACTTAAAATTGTAATGTATTAACAAAGTTTAACTGAGGTTAATAAATGCATCAGAAGTGTTTTTCATTAACTAATGTTAACAAATGGAACCTTATTGTAAAGTGTTAACAGTTTTACACAATGATCACATGATCTAGCATAAACTGAAAGGCTTTTGTACATGGACTGTTTCTACCGTTATGGAAAAAGCAAACTATTTCCTATATAAGAAAAGTAGGATTGGTTTATTAGTACAAAGTGAATGCAGACCAGCAGACTGGTTGACTTTGTAGACCACATATAATTTAATATCAATTATAGGTTAATTGTAGGTTCTTAGTTGATCAACTTGTGTACTTCTTAAACCTACTGTAACAAATTCAGTCTCAGTCAAATCGATTTTTTTTATGTAGCGAGTAAGAAATCACATCAGTCGTGTTTAGATACATGACTAATCACCTTTTTGCAACACTAAAGTAAGATATTTCCTGTGAATGTGCAAGTCTTCTGATTCATTAGCCACTATAGGAAATAACTAGAAGAATAACAAAGTGCAGTAAACAGTGAAACTTGTGTTACCCAAAATACAGAAGGATCCTAAATGCTACAACTTGTTCATTTTTGGCTTTAAAGGCCTTTAATTACTTTTACAGGAAACTGTTTCCTTCCCTCATTTTGGGTTGCCTGACTTAAACATGCGACTGGATTAGAAGGATGAGTTGTTTCTTCCCTAATGAGAAAAATAAATTCACAGTGACTGTTGAGATTGAGGAGAGGACACTTAAGCAGACAAGCTAGAGAGAGAGAGAAAATATGCTAATTATTCAGTACCATTATATATTATACAGAAGCACGGTATTACTACAATCTCACACCAACTACAACCATATATTACTTTTAATGGTACACTAATGGTAATGGTTTTGAAGGGATACTACCCCAGTGATAGTTTTGTAGCTTTTTTTTCCCCAGAGATTGTAATTACAGAAGTATAGTAAAACGTAACAAAAATTGAAACTAAGTGTATAACATGTTGATTTAGCATTGTTGCATTCAGTCATTAATTTTGAACACAAGCACATTCATACAGATTTTGACTTTCATTTATTCAGTAGCCCTATTCAAGATGTATGGCATTTCAGAACGGTCAAATAAACATCTTACAATAAATACATGAAAATAAAATTAAATAAACAAATAAATACGTATAAATTCAGACTGTGAACATTTTAGCAGCTTACAAACTGTGCACATTAAGAAAAACATCCTTATGTGGTATGCATGTGTTTGAAATAGTGTTCGGTTTTAAAAATTAAATTATAAGCTAGGTTTGGGAAGATTTGGATTCATTACACTGACGTTTCATCGAAGATTGTGACTCGATTTAATTAAAGTGTTGCAGGGAAAGACGCCAAGGGTTTCATCAATATTAATTAGGTCATACTGACGTTGTTTCGTAACCTTCCAATAGCAAAGTGTTGGATCCCGACTATTAAATAGTTCGTGATGACGTAGCTTTGTTCTCGTCCAATGGCTTGGTTTGGTTCATTAATATTCACAACCAAGCCTTCGCCATCGCCATAGTGGTGTTCAGTTCCCAGCGTCTGGACGGCCTGTCACCTGCGTCGAAGAGGTTTGTAGACACAAACTGCCATTCCAATCATGACCACCAGCAGCGTGGACAGAACACTTATTAGAAGAACTGCAGAAGGAGATAAAATAAACGAACAATTCAAATAAATCCACTGATGTTCATCTAGTGCAGTATATTACGATCAAGGCTTTAACTGAGAACCCAATTTTAGCGAAAACACATTTACAACTGAATCTATGATAAACTGTGCTGACATGTTAGTGACACAATGGCAGGTGCACCCTTTGTAGATGTAATAGGCCTGACACAGGTTCAATCGCGTGTGTAAATTAAATTCTTACCCAGATTTTGCCTCAGCAGGACTTCATAAGGTCTATCATGTAATTTAGACTCTCCCAGTTGAGCATTTCCAGATTGGAAAAAGGGTATGTAGCAAGCGATGAGAGAGATCAGGCGTGCTGACATTGTAGCGAAACAGCGAGCAGGATGCAAACCAATCCACACTAGTGTTGGGTCGTTCTTGAACGATTCGTTCATTTTGAACGAATCTTTAATGTGACTCGGGAAGAACGAGTCGTCTCGGGGATCGATTCGTTCAGTCGCGCATGCGCAACATCCTATAGGTTCTGTACTGGATTAGAACTGTAGTTTCGAGTCTTCGGGTTTTTCCGAGTCGTTCGTTCATCGCATGACAGCCCCATAAGCTTTAACCAATGCAGTCTGAGCCGGAAAGAGAATTGATTAGTTCATCTCTCGAGTCTTCGGGTTTTTCCGAGTCGTTCGTTCATCACGTGACAGACCCATAAACCCAAACCCAAAGACTTGTCAGATAAGAGGTGAGGTGAGCTAATCATAGACTGAAGAATAAACAATGAATTAATATTTTCTGATTCTTATAGCAGTTTTGTATTGTTTGTAGTGTGATCAACGTTTGCGTAAGTAGTAGACGTATTAGGGAAGTAACGTAACATTTTAATTATATTTTGCTAAAATGAACGAAATGACTCGAAAAAAGATTCGTTCATTTTGCTGAACGAGACTCAAAGGTCCGAGTCGGTAAAATGATCCGAACTTCCCATCACTAATCCACAGCTCGACGCTGCTGGAAGGTCCTAAAGCCGTCGAGTTAAACCAACATGAACATCCCAGTGGATGCCCTTCGCAGTTTCCAATGCGATTATTCAACTTGTGCATGCTTGATTTTATTGTGACAGACCTTTTACATGTTTACCATAAATTCAATGATGATGCTCTGGAGAATTTTTTTTTTTTTTTTGCACGCAATGTACTGTAGGTCACTCTCCACAATGGTCGATTCTGTTTGGTCAGTATTTTTATATAATGACAGCAGGATATTTGACCATTGACTATAGCAACATGCTGGTGCTACTTTCATGTCTCTCATATTACTTCTCTGTCTCTTTTTATATAGCATATTAGAAAAAATACTGCAGTCATCTTGCACCTCAAAATGTTTTGAGTTTTGCCAAATATTGGAAGACTTCACTATTCACTATTTTGCTTCCTAAAAAAAGAATAAAAAAATTCTCCGAGTGATTGATTACTTGGTCAAAAGAGAGAAAGATGTCAAATTTGCTGTCAACCCCCTCAGCTTTTGAAACAGCATTAATTAGGCAATGCAGTTTAATGCCAAGGTAAGAAAACACATAGCATAGTGTTATAAATGTTCATTAACAGTTTTGTATATTAAATATACAAAATATAAAAGTTTGCTAGAGTTATAATGTTAATAACTGTGAAAATGCATTATCAGTCTGTCTATTAATTTTGAGATGTTGTCTTTTTGAGAGTTTTGTTCTGTTGTAATTGAGTATGTATACGTAAGTTTTAAACTAATCTACAAATTAGATCATTTAAACTAAAATCTGTAGTTGTTTCTCAGTCATTATCGCAAAATTAATATCTTAACCAAGTGTGCAAAGATTCTTTTAGTTGAGGCATTACATAAATGGTAATTTTTGACCAGAATACCTTGCATTTAGAATTGCGTTCATGTTAAACCTGTATGTTTGTTAAATTATAACAAATTCTGAATGATAGACTTATAATTAAATGCTCCATGCGTTAGATTAAGGATTCCTAGACTTTTTTGTCAGCCAAACCCCTTTGACATTAGCTTAAGGTACCCTCTTATAAATGTAATAAAGTTAATATTTCAGTAATTTAATAACATATTTGCATGTTCATGGTTCTCTGATGTTGATTAATGATCACATTAGTACATGGAGGTAAACAAATATTTTTGTATCTTTTTATAGTTTTTTTTTTTTTTTGCAATTTTTATTTTTATTTTAAAATGATTTATTATTGGCTTTTCATCAAATGTGTTAGTGAACTTAGTTTGTTAAATCCTGCTTTAGATTCTTCTATGGCCTCAACTTCACCTCATGAAACACTGTTATTGCAGGTCACGTACAGTTTGTTACTCACTAGCCTTTTCCATGCAACTCTTGGTCTTTCATTTTGGTAATTAACAGAGGAGCACAGAGCCTGCAGCCCTTTTGTGAGGCTCCTCTGTAGTTGAATCTGAGGTCCACCTCTACTCCAGTCGCTTGCACTGAAGCCTTTGATCCATTCTGCGGCCTCTGCTAGAAGTGGCTGAATGTGGAATAGCATTATCTTTGCTCTATTCTCTCACCCCATACCTAAAAATGGCAGAACTGAGCCGTGTTTCCCAGACCTGCGATTGGTGGCGATTGAAGGTCTAGTCTTTAATAAAACATCTCATTTAAATACCTGACACAATGCTGTTCTCTTACCCCTTGTGTGTTTACAGATGCTGGATACTGCAGCTCAATGCAAATCAACATGTTAATTAAGGTGCAAGGCTGTTCACATTAAGAGAACGAAAGTGGGAATCACACATAGTATTGTAAATCTGAATAGATAGATGGTTACAACGCTAGTTCAAAATGACCGTGAATTTAACGGTAAAAGACTGTAAAAATGCTACAGTAAAAACCTGTTAAATGGTTAACGGTAAATTATCCTACTATATATGGTGAAAAACTGTATTGGACATTACATGTATTGGACATTACTTTTACGGTAGTATACCGTTTTTGGAAGTGAAAAAGACCGTATAATTTACAGTGAATAACCGTAAATTGACATTCCCAGAATTCCCTGCGTTACATTTCAAATTTGATGTTTTTTACCGTAAATTTTACGGAATTTTTTTTACAGTGAAGATAGAATGATAGATAGACAGATAGATATAGATAGGAATGTTCAGTACAGCTTTATTCATTTTCCAGACATACATACAAGCAAAACTCTCTGCCACAACCTACAGTGCAGACATAGTATATGAACCACATTTTGAACTATCCATAATAAGACATTCATAGCAATTTAATATTTGGTCACATCCAGAGTTCAGTAACATCCTCAGTTCTTTAGTTGAAAAAAAAAATGTGGGAAGAAAATGAACACGTTACACATAGCTAGGATTTGGGCTCAAGTTTTTTTAGAGAATGAAAATTTCAAACAGTCATGTAATGTTAGTTCAGAAGAAACCCTTATTTTTGTCTTTTTGTCCTTTTCTTGGTGAGGCACAATATCAATACAAATTTTACAAAGTTTTGACAAAGTAGCTACAATATTTAAGCAGAGTTAAGGCAGAAAAACACCATAATGATTCAATCTTGACAACAGTTATTTCTGGAAAAAAAATGAGTGAGAAATGTGTATGAACTTCTCTGTTCTCACTGGCTGAATTTTTCACAATGAGGTAATCTAATTTTGCATGTATCTCAAAAAACGTTCTGTGACTTGGAGGGTACATATAACTTACAATGTAAAAAATACCACTGAACTCTTCATCTTATACGTAAACCTTAAATTAAAATGGAACATCAGCTATTTGTAAATTGCACAGATTGTTAAATTAACGATTATAATTTACACTGAATGTCAGTTTTCATTTTACAGATTAAATCTAATTGTACATCACTTTCAAATAGATCATTTTTATGTATTCTTTATATTTCATTATGTATTTATTTCATTTATATTATTCTTTATATTTTGATTGGACAAATCCCTAAAACTATGCAAAAGTTGCTTAGTTTGCTGTGGACACATGTATCCCAATATAAGTGGCTTTTTTATGCGAGTTGTGTTTAGCTGTTTTTCTCTCAGTGGCCTATGGTACAGGACTTAGCCCCATACTGTCAGTGTGAATGTCTGGCAGTGTTCTCTCTGGTCGCAGACATACAGCAAGACGCTGAAATTAGATTGAAAACATCATGTGAGCAACTTAACCCATTTTATAACTTACAGGAATAGTTGACCCAAAAATTTAAATTAGCTTACAATTTACTGAAAAACCCAAATATACAGCCTCCGGTCAAACTATATGTATCATCGGAGCAGAATTGGAGAAATGTTGTATTACATCACTTGGATCCTCTGCAGTGAGTGGGTGCCGAAATGGGTGACAAAAAATATCATAATAATCCACAACACAGCCAGTTCATCAATTAATGTCTTGAGAAGTGAAAAGCTGCATATTTATAAGAAATCCATTATTGATATGTTTTAAATTTAAACTGTCCCTTCTAGCCAAAATACAAGTCCATGATTCACAATAACGCTTCCTCTAGTGAAAAAGTCCATCCTCTGTTCTCCTCTCACATCAAGATCCACTGACAGACTTGTTTAGAACTGTTTTGGACTGTTTTGACTTGTAAACGGTGCTTGATCTGTGCATATATTTATCTCCTGATGCAGACGAGATGACTTTTTCACTATTGAAATCAATATTATGGATATTGATCAAATAATGTCTCACTCATATTTTAGCCAAGCAATGGTTTGAAGTTAAAATCATCTTGATGGATTTGTTTATTACAAACATGCAGCTTTTCACTTCACAAGACATTAATTGGTGGACTGGAGTTATGTGGATTGCTTGTGAATCATTGTGTTTTTATCAGCTTCTTGGACTCTCATTCTGACGGCACCCATTCACTGCAGAGGATCCATTGATGAGCAAGTGATGTAAAGCTACATTTTTCCAAATCTGTTCCGATAAAGAAACAAACTCATCTACATCTTGGGTGGCCTGAGGGCGAGTAAATTATTTAGCAAATTTTCATTTTTGGGTGAACTATTCCTTCAGTAGACTTAGAAGGTTCTCCTGAGATCTACAAGAATGCTTTTCAAGTGGGAGTAGTTGTTAATTTACTCAACTAATGACTCACATGCATGTCTCACCTGTTTAAGAGAGCCTGGGGTCCACACAAGCTTGTACACCATGTAGATGGGGATCCATATGAAAGAGGAAGCTCCGATGATGTAACCGACCGTGATGCTCCAGTCTGGGAACTCGTAGTCAAATAGCGTGAGGAGCTGAGGGTTCATCAGTGAGCTGATAATAATGTACTAAAGAAATGAACAGGAAAAATATTTAGTGAGTTAAATTAACATTTTGTACGTATTAAAATTAACTAAACTGTTATTTGTTGTCAAAACAATGCAGGTGCTTGGAAAAGTTCCATTTATCAAACATAACATTTTTTTTTTCCAATGTCATATATAATTTTGAAAGTGTTTAACAATTAATTCAGATTAGGATATAGGTCACTGCAGTCTCTGTGTGAGTTCAGGTGGATTGATAAGTTTGAAAACATCTTTAGAGTGAGACTCTGATCAGATTATTTAATATTCAAAAGGTTCACATTATCCTGTAGACCTTACACATCCTTATGTGTTCTATGGAGACCGGAAAATTGTAGAGGTGGCCTTTGTGTCTTGAAGGTACAGTGACAAATGTCTTCTCTCCAGCATTTCAAATAATGTCTCAAACACTGTCTCAGGAGATGAGACTGGCAGCTGTTTATCATGTTTGTTTGTTTTGGGTTTTTTTTAAATGAAAAAAGAATAACAGGAAAATTATGAAAAAATGATTGTGGAAATGTCAGCCGTGTGTGGCAGCTAAGGCCTGTTGAGGTTAGCTGTGATGCATGCAGAAGTATCTGAGGAATATTAGACTATAAGAGTGCATGCGGTTTGACATTTGCAGACTGGGAATTGTGACTGTGTGGACAGGTGAGGGAATGAGATTATAAAGGTAATAAGGGTGGAAAGGAGGTTGTGGGTGCTTAAATAGTTTTGAGAGCGTGAAAGATGACTTTAACATTTCACAAACTTTGCACATACTGTCAAAACATCTTTGTTAAAACTTACAGCAAGAAAAGCTGGGCTGATAGCAACCCAACACACTTTCCAGAAGAGTCCTGGAGTATAGCCCAACATTGATTTGATATCATTGCTGAATCTGTTAATACCTGGAGAAAATGAAATAAATTTGTTTATTTTATATACTGACATTTTTGTTCATGTACACTTAGACATGATATTTGCAACAAAAAAAAAAAATTATGGCAATAAATATGAAATATTATGAAATATGATTACAATTTATAATATGCTAAATAAAAAATTGAAACTGTAATTTATTCCTGTGATGACAAAGCTGAAACAGTCATTACTGCATTCTTCAGTGACACCATAACATTTATTTTCACAGTTGAAAACAGCTTAATATTTTAAGAATTTTGTGGAAAACATGATAAATTTTCACGATTCTTTGATGAATAGAAAGTTTAAAATAACAGCATTTAGTATGTATGTATATATATATATATATATATATGTATATATGTGTGTGTGTGTGTGTGTGTGTGTGTGTGTGTTTATAGTAATAAATCTTACCATAAAACCAGGATACTGCTGTGGCCTCCAGAAAGACTATAGCTATAATTGAAGAACCAACTCCGAATTCTTCTAGTAACTTTACCACATATGCACCACCCTTGCAAAAAAAATAAAATTTTACATATTAAATAAAGTGCCAAACTCTGTCTGTGTGTCAGCAATTTTCAGTTACATTATTTGGTAAAACATATTTTTTCATCTTTAATAGCCCACCTGTCCTGCAAGAAAGACAATCAAATTCTAGATTCTATATTATATACTCTGTTATTACAATTTTGTGTTGCACTGCTGAAATATTCTTATTATATTGGTAAACTTCAACAAACTGAGATCCAGAAGTTCTCTGAAACTCACATTAGTAAGGGTGCTGAGAGAGCCCAGAAAGCAAACAACCACCAGTCCAAGAACAAACAGCTCTCTCCGATGGGACAGGGTATCTGGGTACTCATCCATTACAGCTGTGATTATGGCCTCTAGCCCACCAAACTGAGGCAAGAAAGCACACAAAAAACCTATGAACTCAATTATATATTTTGCAAAGCAGAACTTTCTTGTTGTTCTACTTCTTTGTTCATAATTTTCTATAATTCAGCTGTTGAAGGTACAAACTACATTCAGATTTCTTTGTAGATCATTTCAGAATTTGACATACTATTGGTTTTTGAAAACTTCAAAAGGTAAAAGTCTCATGTAGTGATATCATTGTAGTAAATTTAATATTGAATTGGTGTTATTTCTTGCACACATTTGCATACTGAATTATAATTAGTATCTTCGTTCTTTCAGTCTTTAGCTATCGCAAAGACAGTGTTATGTATCGATTCTCATGCACAGCCAAAAGAAAACAATATGTGTGCTGATTGCCATGACAACAAAGTTTAAGACTGCTCTGATGACGTAATTTTAGCAGAGCCAAACTTAAAAACAAATGTTTCACCTAAAACTGTAACAATATTTTGTTGCTTTTTGCAAACACTGGTATTTCTATCTGGATATACAAATCTAGTTCTCTTTGTCATTCATTTTTTCAGATCTATATATCATATACTTTTGCTGACTTCACATGCATATTTATTTAGAAATATTTTCTTGTTTCTGTACATTTACAGGTACAAGTGTATACGTACAGTGCTGTCCAGTCCAAGAGTAATCATCATCACAAAGAAGATGATGGCAAAGAAAGTTGACCCAACCATGTTTGCTATGGCTTCTGGATATGTGATGAAGAGCAGACTGGGTCCTAGAGGAGGTGCATAAAGTCAAAAGACAAGCTTGAACTAAAAGACTAAATGCTTTATTTACAGGGCTGAAAGTCTCGTATGTTATTTTTGGTTTGATGCAGCACACTTACAGTAAAATTCAAAGTAACATAACTACTGAAAAGCAAAAAGGAAAGCTCACCTTTGTCCCTGGCTACATCCTCAACGTTTACATTTCTCTGTTCAGCCATATATCCCAGGACGGTGAAAATAACAAATCCTGACACAAAACTTGTCAGGCAGTTCACCAGACTGGTTACAATAGCATCTCTGTACAAATCACACACACAAAAAAAAATGTACAAACTAAATTTGAAAAAAAAAAGTCAATGATGCTTGACTGTGTTGACTGACAGAAGCTGCCGTGGGCGCTTGCCAGATCCCATGTCCAAGTCTATGTGATATTCTCATCCTTAGATATGACTTGATCCCTTTAGATTGCCCATGTGCCTCCTCACAGTCTTATAGTACTACACAATTCAATTTCCCCTCACTCAACTATGCTGTCCATTCATCTCTTCAAACTGGACATAATTCGCAGTTATAATCTTGTTTTTACATAATTTACTCATGGGGAAGGGCATTTGTTTTGGTTCATCATATGATTCATGAGAGCCTAGTTCAGTTTGATGGCATTTCTCCTCAGTTAGTGGACACAGAGCCAAATGTAAATAAATGGCTAAGCTATAGATAGAATCAGAATTAAGAGTGAGTGGGAATCACTTCTGGCCACAATTGGCAGGTCTGTTTTGTTGTTCTGTTCATAAACAACCGTTCAAAACTTTGGGAATTTTATTTAAAATAAATTAATACTTTTATTCAGCAAGGAAGCATTACATTGATCAAATGTGACAGTAAAGACATTTATAATGTTATAGATTTCAATTTCAAATGAGTGCTGTTCTTATGAACTTTCTGTTCATCAAAGAATTTTGAAAAAACAGTATCACCGTTTCCTCAAAAATATTAAGCAGCACAACTGTTTTCAACATTGATAATAATAATAATAATAATAATAAACGTTTCCTGAGCAGCAAATCAGCATATGATGATTTCTGAAGGATCATGTGACTCTGAAGACGCTGAAAAAAAAAATCCAGCTTCACAGGAATAAATTACATTGTAAAATATATTCAAATAGAAAACATTTTAAATTGTAATAGTATTTCACAATATTACTGTTTTTACTGTATTTTTGATCAAATAAATTCAGATTTATTAAGCATAAGAGACTTCTTTCAAAAACATTAAAGAATCATACCAACTCCAAAATTTTGAACAGAACTATATGCACAGAGAATTAATTTATGATTCCGGTATTAACTCAAACTAGATATTATTTTAATATCCTTTATATTAAACAACCATGAAGAAATTCCAGTAGATCAATGAGATGAAAATGAAGGTTTTATCTGTACCTGTAGCAGTTATTGTTGAAGGGATTGTAGCTGGACAGGGCGAGCAGAACACCAAAACCAGGCCCAAGAGAGAAGAAGATCTGCGCAGCTGCATCTACCCATACCTACAAAATATTAGATACTATAAAGAAAAGTGTGGCTAGAGACAAACACATGAAAATGGATCAACAATTTGTGAGTAATATGGTTTGAATCATAATAATAATCTTTAAAATTCACAATATTTCAGTTCCAGTTTAGGAACTGAAATGGTTAGGAAATGCTGAAGACAATGACATCACAGAATACTGGGATTAAGAGGTGCTTGATCACATCTGAAGATTTGTGTGAAGAGAAACGTGCGTATGCGCGTGTGCATGAACGTGTGTGTCAATGAGTATGAGGGCCTTTTATGATGGAAAAAAATTCTGAACCAATTACGCATCTCATTAGCCCCTAGTGCTTTATTTTTCCTTCTCTGCATGGTTCTCTGCAGCGCTGCCGCACCTAGCAAACAGTACTGGGCTTATATAGTCACACGATTTAAAAAAAGAAGAAGATACAGTTTACATATTTCCTTCACTGAACATTTATATACCTATGACAATATTCCTTTTTTTTTTACCTTTTTTTTTTAATTATTGACATTTCAAAATTTATGAATGAATATGCCCTTTATGAAGTCCATATTTTTTCCCAAGTCAGTTTAGCTACTAGTGATTCACGAGTTTCCTGCCCAAATGCCTCAGGTCCTTTTTATTACTGCATGAAATAAAAACACTTTCCCACATACTGTCAGGGATTCATCACAGTCACTTCAGTCACCATCCAGGATAATTACCCGATCACAGTCACCTGAGTTCTGATCACCCGCACCTGCTGTCACCAATCAAGCCACACTACAAATACACACACAGCACAGTCACTCACTGTCCGGTCTACCGTTCACTCCTACGAACTACTCTGGACTCTCTCTGCCAAATTCTCCTAGAACGAATTACCTGCTGTTCCTCCCACGATCCTCCAACGACTCCTTGGAAACGACTCCACGATCTCCAACGTAACCGGCATACGATCCTCTCCATCAGAACTCAGATAAGCACCCTGGAACCATTCACTGTGTTGACATTCACCTGCCTTTAACTCACCTATTCCAGTCATCCACTTACCCAGTCAATAAACCATCCTGTTTTGCACTTACCTGTTGTGTCTGGCCTTGCTTTGTGACAGAAGACCGGACCAATACAAATACCTCCATGTCTGGCCTTGCTTTGTGACACATACATGCATTTTGCCATCAAAATAGCACATAAATACATTTAAAGAGGTAACAAGATACGTAAAGAATGTCAAGAAACAACACAATCTAATTGAACAATAAATCAATGCTAGACACAAAGAGAAAAGACTGAGAGCCCGTAAGAGAAAAGCACTCACGCTGGTCTCCTGCAGTTTCTCCCATTTGGGATTGAGGTAGAACACCACTCCTTTCCACGCTCCTGGCAAAGTTGCACCACGGATCATAAGAATCAACAGCACCACGTACGGCAGGGTGGCAGTCACCCATACTACCTGAGAGAGACATGTGAGGATGTGAAAGGATTTTTCCTCAAACAATAAAACACGTTTCATTTAATATTTTAGGACTCAGTAACCTTTCCTGAAGTCTTGACTCCTTTCCACAGGCTGAAGTAGACGATGGTGAAGATGAGGAAGAGGCAAAGCAGGAGCTGCCAGCGAATGTATCCCACATGCCCAAGCCCAGATGATTCATGGACTGCCAGGACATTCCTCCTGTTTTAAGAAGGATTTACAAATATGCAGTCTAAAACTGACCTGAACCACAAAGTATATGCATATAACACTTAAATGTACACAAGTTTACTGGACAAATAGGTTCTGATGTATAAGAAAGAAATGTTGGCCCAATACAAAATATGAACACAATTCTCCACAAACTAAAAAAGTTTTACCAGTCATTTTGCAGTTCTTTTGGCACTTAACTGAAAGATTAAATGTACTTCAAGCCGACATTATGTTCCTGTAGCTTAAGTTCCTTGAATGTAATTTGCTTTGCATATATATATACACATTACATACAATACATATTTCAATCATGACAACTCTCTGATCATTTTAGCATGGTGATGGATATGACAATGTTAATGTATTTGGTCTTGGCGGAACAGATCTGCTATGCTGCTGCTGAATTGCTGCTGCTATTGGTTATTGCTGTAGTTGTAGATTATTGCTGCTGCTGCAAGCAAGTACAGGAACTTGC
>NW_015555725.1:1383264-1397610 GCF_001515605.1 Sinocyclocheilus anshuiensis
TCTGACATTATCAAGATGAATTTGTTCTGACACAGTTTAACTCAGCTTAAGTTCTTGTCATGTTTTATTACCATTTTCTAAACTATAGCGAATAAACTGTGATAATGTGTGAAATGTTGAAGGTGTCTCAATAAATTTTGGTTTGACTGTATATGGTGTTCAACCTTTTCTACTGAGATTTGTAGTAGTCCATATTTGCAACATATTCGTCTACAATGCTGTTTTTTCCCATTGTTATTTATTTTTGCTAAAACTAGCCCTCATTTTCTTTCTCTTCCCTGCTTCCCTCTCTCTTTCTCTGACATATTTGCCCCTTTCAGTGTAGCCACTTACATGCACTTACATGTAAAACTCCTCGGCAGGTGAGCGTGAGTAGTTAGTCCAGGTCACGTTGTTTTTTCCGAAGTAGTTAGTGCAGTTTTCTGTGTTCCATTCATTATTACAGTTGGTCCAGGGCAGAGTGCTGCTGAAGGAGGAGTAGAAGTAGAACAGAGCCCAGGCGATGATGGTGTTATAGTAGAAGGACACATACAGTGCAATGATGCAGATGGCGAAACCAATACCTGACAGGGAAGGGGAAATGATGTCAGTGTTTTGTTAATGAAATCTCTCAGTCTGAGTGTCATTTTTCTCTTTCCATCTATCTCTGTGTCTGTGTATTAGTCTCTTATTCTTTCATTTTAATATCCATCTAGACTTTTAACCTTTGCAAAGTTAGGACTTTAGAAACGTGAACATTTTTAGATCTTTAAAGCTAAAACATTACAATATTGTATATGAGACAGAATTAGATGACATGTTTCTTACCTTTGAAAATAGGGCAAATATGTTTCCATATGGATATGGCACCTGTTCTGTGGAACTGTCCCAGAGCTAACTCCATATAGAAAAGTGGCACCCCGCCAAATACAGCCATTAGGACATATGGAATAAGAAATGCACCTGAAGAACACAATTATAACAGATTAAAGCACCTTTTCCACTATTAACTATTATCTAGTTACTTATTAGCATGTATATTGCTAGGATATTGTCTTTTTATTAGTACTTATAAAGCACATATTAATATCTTATTCTGCATGACCATATTCTAGATCCCTTAACCTAACCCATACCTAACCTTAACTTCTACAAAAACTACCTTACTTACTGTCAATAAGCCACAAATTAGGAGTATATTGAGGGAAAACTCTTAGTTAATAGTGAATGTGTTACCTTATCTAAAGAGATACCAAATCTTCCATTAACTAAATATGTCCGTATGTTGTAAGTATTTCTGTGTTAATGAAGCCTGTTACATTTAATTTCAATGATTTCATAAAGCAGTAGGCTACTTAAAAAAAAAAAAGGTTTGAGATGAGATTTGCAGTCTGACACTTGTTGATCTCAGTATCTGCCCAGTTTAAATCATGGATAGCCTTTACATGATTGATGACTGCAGCTGGCCATGTCCGCTTCACAGGTGCACTGGTGCAGAAGTTTAAATAAACATAATTATAATAAGTATTATTTCATATACTGAGAATACAAACCAAAAAATAATATATAAAAATAATATAGTAAACACTGTAATATGAAAAGGTAAATAATCCAATGGCGGAAACAGGGAAAACCAAAGTGAAAAAGCCTGAAAAACTATTTTTTTAAACGTTTTACTTCAGCTTACGAAAGCATTCGTTGTTTTCACCTTTTATAAATAGGAAATTACGCACTGTAAAATAAATTTCATGATGGTGATGGATGGAAATCTTTTTTTCCATTCATTTCACTTTTCATAAAAAGTACGTTATTTCAATTCGATGTTAATGTTTTCTTACGTTTCTAACGTTTTCTTTTCATTAACATTAATTGGTTGTGGTGTTTAATTTAATTAATTAACTTTAATTTTGCTTAAAAGTGTAAGCCACCAATTAAACCTACATTTTACATTTTATTGAGCTGAAAAGGTTTAGTGTAAGATATTATCAGAAAACAGTTTATGTTGCTTAGTCTGTAGTTAAGAGGTTTGTCAAACGTTTAAAATAAACACACACAAAAACACACACACATACACACAAAAACACTTGTCAAAGTAAGACAGACAATTTAAAAATGTAAAAAAAATAATAATAATAATAATAATAAATACAAACTGAGTTAAAAACTCTCACCGCCGCCGTTTTGATAACAGATATAAGGAAATCTCCAAACATTTCCGAGGTCTACAGCAAACCCAATGACTGATAAAAGAAAATCCATTTTTTTGCTCCATTTATCGCGGGATTCTGTCTGAATGATGATGGGCACCGGGTTGCTGTTGTACCCGGCGTTGTTTGGAGGACCCGGGGCGCAGAGGTTCCCGTGAACCATCATTTGCTCTTGGTGGGGCATCTTCACTGGTCCCGGTGACTTGGCAAACTGCAGAAGTACTTATAAACTGCTTAAGAAGTGTCTTTTGTGAGTTTTTTTCAAGAGTAAAAAGTAGTAAGAATATTTTTGGGGATTATTCTCGATGTGCGCTCAAAAGAGGCTGCGCGGGGGACCGCAGCATGCTGCTGTGGTTGATTTCCCTGCTGGTTGGAGTAAAAGCTTGAGGATTAACCAAGAGTCCCCCACCTGAGCGCGAGAGCTTTGAACGAATGAGATTACACACGGGAGATGCGCGCGAGACCATAACTCACCCCTGACATCCCGCGAGCCCACCGCTATCCTTCAAATGGACTTCTCCAAGAGCGCACTTGAGTCCTCAAGAAATATTGCTCTATTTTTCTAATTACAATTTTTTTTTGAAGACGAGGAGAGAAAAGCATGGTCAGTGCTTGAGTATTAAAATTAAAATCGCTTCAGAAATACCATTTAGGTTTTAAAATGTAATTCAATAAATTTAATCTAATTTCCCCGCTTGAAAAAAAAAAACATAGCTGGTTCAGTCTGGTTACTGACTGGTCTAAACTGGTTACTAGCTGGTCTAAAACTGGTTCAAGCTGATAGAACATGTTGGACCAGCAACAAACCATGTACTGGTCATATAAAATGGTCAAGATGATCGTGACAGATGGTCAGCCAGATTCTTACCATCTTAGGCCAGCTAATGACCACCTCAAATCAGCTAGAACCCATTATCATGCACTGTGACTATATACAAATATCAACCCACTAAAACAAATGTTGACTTAAACATTTAGGCAAACTCACGGTGATGTTTAAGTTATAAACTGCAGTGATGAGTTGGTGTTTTTTTTTCTAGCACTTTGAATTTAATTGTTGTTGAAGAAACAAAGTATGAAAACTCATCAAGTAGAACTGAATGAAAATGTGACAAGTTAAACAAAGATGGGAAGTTTATTGATTTTTATTGAATCTGTCATCATTTGCTTACAAAAACAAACTGTCACAAAAATAAAATCTTTTGTGGCATATAGCAAGATAACAACATAAAAAACAGATCTAGATTTAAAAAGAGTCACCCACAGTATAAAACACATTTATGTGCAGGGTGAATTAGAAATGAATATTTCAGAAATAAGTCATCTTAATATAGCAGGAAATATATAGAATTTGTTTAGGGGGAAAATTTCCAGTTTAAGGTAAAAAATCAATATTTTTAATCCAATAAGTGTGGTGCTTGGTGACTTTCAATATTAGGTGTCTGACAAACATAAAATGTGCTAAAATGTAAAATACTCTAATTTCATTTTTTTTATTGTTGAAACCAGATTGGAGATATGTTTTTGTTTACTCAAGTTTTTTTATTGTCTTGACCTGTATCCTACACCTTGCAGTAGGCCATTGTATTGGATGAAGAATGGATTGTGAGGTTTCAGGCCCATGTTATTTTGACAGCAGAGCAGTGTGAATAACATTTTGAGTTTCCCTGGCTTCCTGAGCAGGCAGATGTAATAGTATTTACTGGAGATCCAGGAGAGTGTATCTGCTCTGTGGTCCTCGTTAGGTAAACCTAATAAAAAGAGTTTGAAATCAAATCCACCACTTTAAGCACTGGCTAATCGAAAAAGTCCCAACTAGATATAGAGACTGCAGTAATCGTGTAGGTCACTGGCCAGAGCGTGCAGCAAATAAAGTTAGACTCATAAAATGGAAGCCCTTCGTGAGGTCTGGATCATATGCCCAAGTGAAAGAGAAGATAACTTGAGTCCATTAATATAGAATCACGTTAAGAGAGGTACATTCATTGCTACTCGTTCTGATATTAATATACATGTTGAAATATAAAGCAATTAATTGCAGCTTCATAAATTATAACTGCAGGACATAATTAATACCTACTTGAAATGTAGTAGTGCATTATTGTGTTCATTGTATAGGTACATGCTGATTTCTGGGTTGGAAGTAGTTCGCCATTCCTCTCAATTCGCCTCCATAACACAGTCATGCTGCAAATATGGTGGAATCACTTGATTTAATAATTTTAGACTTGCATTAGAAAATAAATCATGTCATATCTGTATATTCACAGTATTATATATTATGCACATATACTAAGAAACACGCCACACGTGGCTCTCTTAAATACTTGATTCTGATTGGTCAGATTACAAATGGCCTCATTCGCTCTTACATTAAAAATAAGGTGGAGACATGGAAAAAGATCACATGTTGTACAACACAGCTGGCTTCAGGAGTATGAACTATCTACAGTCACACATTCATATTTTTATGTTTATATCATTTAAATTTACTTTAAGACAGCATTGCCACCTAGTATTAAAGCAACAATTAACTACAGCTTAGTTCTAGAATAATCCTTACAGGAACTAGTTTGAAAGCATTTCCTGTGATCTTTGACAATTAAATATCTTCTCCCACCTGAGAAGTTATTTAACTGTAACTTGAACTTGTCGTTGGAAAAAGGACCATATTTGTCTGCAATCCTGAAATAAAATCCGCCAATGACTTTATTTTCAGCCTTGCTCTGCTATAGTATTATCTGTCACTGCCCAGATCACACTGCACGCCTTGCAAGATTTTTCAGCCAAAGTATTTATGCATTGGCCAAGTAGGTCTTGGCTTAGTGATATAATAGATAAATATGACTTATAAACAGAGAATTGATCATTTGAGTCCTTTTTGGGTCGTGTTCAAAACGTAACAATACCTGAAAGCTGCATTCTACACGAGTAATGGATTACATGATTGAAGCTGCTTTGGATAAAAAGTATCTGCTAAAAGGCAACTAACCGCATTAGACCGGTGTAATAGGAAGAAGTAATTTTGGTACTGTGCATGGGCTTTTACAGTGCAAACTACATCGCTGATAGCTGAAATAAACCAGAACCTTTAGGCTGGCTTGCCAATTTGCTCAGATTTATTCATAGTTGATATACAAGCACTTATTCAAATAATTAAGTCATGTTTTATGTATGAATTGATCGAGCTGACCCTGATCCAGAGTTCTTACATCAAGCTTGATTCCTGCCAAGTATAAGCTGACATATATTAACACATGCTTTGATGTTGAATGTGACATAACATTCAACCTTTTGTAGGTTCCAGGGAGCTGATGTGAAAACAGTTTAGATTTTCTCTTGTGATTACTGGGGGTAAAGTGTAAGAACAGGGAACTGGCGTCAGATCAGGTTAAAAGGGCAGCTGAGTCCCGAAGCGCAATAGACCCCCTATGTTGAAGCCTAGGCAAGTTGCTGGGTGCTGCTGTCAGGGGGAGTTTATGTGTGCGGTTAAAAGAACATCAGGCTGACAGGGACTCCCCCAACATGCCTTGCTGCCCATCAGTGAATGTCTATTCAGATCACACAGGGCTGTAAGCAGAGCCCTGCTGAACGGCAGACTGACAGCTGCTTTATTGTGTGAATACAAGTCCAGAACCAGCTGTTGCTTGTTGCAGCGTGTTATATATTAGATCATGTCTTTTGCCCTAAAATCTTCCTGCATGACAAACATCATCACAGATTTTTACTTTTGATACAAATGGAATGCACTGGCATTTTATTCATGACCATCACCCTTTCCATCATCATATCATACATTTTTGCTGAAATTATTTTTTTCTGACTTCCCCCTAACTTTTGAATGGTAGTCCATCACAGTTTTCACAAAAATATGAAGCATAATATGATAAACAATAATTCATGATTCAGCTTTGTCTTCACAGGAATAAATTACATTTTAAAATGGTCTGGCGCATTCAGGATCATCCTCAATTAAAAAAAAAAAAGTATCTTAAGAAGTTTTCTTTTATGGAATTGAATAAGGATAATGTTATAATTGCATTTGAACAATTTAAGTAATGTAATTGTAATTTAAATTTCTAATTTATTAATTTAATAGTCTGTGTTCTCATTTAAATAACTAGGTAAATATGTGTGTGTATGTGTGTTTCAATTAATTCGTAATCTTCACCTACACTAATACTGTGTATTGTGTTGTACATTGAGTATTGTATATTGTGTTGTATTAGAATTATTTGAATACCATATGTATATATTGTACATTGTATTTAATGTAACTAATTCCTAATTCCTTATAGCTAACTTGGCCAGTAAAGCTCATTTCTGATTTTGGTTGTAAAAAAGTCTGCTATGTTAATTATAAACATGCTAATGCCTTTCATGGCTTTTGTGCACTATACATTTACAACCAGAAATACTCATAATGTACATTATGTACAATAGTACATTACAAATCTATATTTCATTGATTACTTAAAAGAGAATGGTTACTGATAATTGTCTTTGATAGCACTATTTTCCTAATAATCTCTGCTCAAAGCAAATGATGATTCACCTGATGAGGTAACAAGACTCTCTCTCAGTGATTAACTGAGCAAGCGATTGTGAGATGCTAAGTCATTTTGTAAATATTACTCTTACAAAAAAACAAAACAAAAAAAAAAACATTAAAGTTTAACTGCTTTAAGCCCTCTGTGAGAGAGTAATCCATTCTTAGCACACTTTCACACACAGAAGTTGCTGATAACTCTATTTTCAAAAGAGCACAACTCTTTCATCTGCATTTTGTGCATCGCCCTATGGGGGATTATTCACAAACACCTCTGACATAACATGACTCAGTATTTTCAGAAAATAAGACTGACTCCATAATGTGACATAGCAGCATATACTTCAAAATGAATGTATTAGAACTGTCATTGATTTTATTCGTGTTTGGATACAGTACCATATCATCTTAAAGAACCTTTTTATATAAATTAGACCCTTTTATAAATAACAGTTTTCCTACCTATCATACTGCTGTTGTTTTTTTTCTTTCTTTCTTTTTTTTTTTTTTACAGAACATGTAAGTGTGACCAGCTCAGTTCGGTTGAGGATACTTCTATCCTCTTCTACACATGTAACTGACAGAGAAATGTAACTTATTTTAGGCATAAACATGCAGCCACAAAATCACTTAACTTTTTCCTTGTAATATTAGGAAGGGCTCACATACTGTGACTGTCCATTCACAATGGCTACTTTTGACCTTCATAAACATATTTGCTTTTACTTAAACAAATGGAAGAGAAACACTGTAACTCTAAACTCAATAGTGTCTACCAGACATTACCCAGACAGATGATGTCACACACTACAACCTCATCATCTGCAGACAGAAACTGACACTCAATTACACCAAAACACACTGGATGTAAAGACATTTCACTGGAACTGGGCCTTCATGTCTATTTTGTGTTTTATTTCTTTATGTATTTATTCATGTTCAGTCTCAATTATCGTTTATGTATTCAACCAATACATAAATGATCATCATTATTTATGTAATTGTTGTTAGAGCACGGCTATTTTTCTCTACAATTTTCCATATATATATAATGTATAATGCAAACTCATTTTTATGAAAATTATTATTAATTAACTAAATTACGTAAAACAATTGTCAGGCTTATCTGTTAATGCTTTTTTATTCTTGGGATCTGGAGTAGGACAGCGTGATATAGATCTTCATCAACCAACTGAGAAGCTGCTCAGCCTTACTGGAAAAAGCCATTTCCTGATAAACTTCTTTTGTTTCGGAAAGGTGAATGTATACTGTGTGGCATAGTAGACATATAACTATGGTTTATTATTGTGTATTTCAGAATTGTTGACGTAAGTGATGTGCCATTTCTCTTTTACAGCTTCAGGTTGCCAGCTGTCAGTTTCTGTGATCTGGTTAGTTCACTCACTTGGAAAATACATGTGTTGTCTATACACAAAGCCAAATAATTGTAGCACTGTCATTTATAATTCTACACCATGCTGATGTAATTGATTGCCATCTTTCTGAAGAAATCAGTAAAATACTGTAAAAAGTCATTTTAACCTCCAAAATATTGTCCTTGTTAAAACAGGGTCCATGTCAGAGCTTTGGTGCAGTGCACATGTCCAGAACAAAAAAATACTGGGGACCCAGAATCAAATCTGACTTGGGTCGCATCCTGATGGATCCCTTGTCCCCTTTCTCACCACTACTTTCCACTTTTCTATTAAATAAAGGCACTAAATGAATAATGGAGTCCATATTGCCTAAATAACATCATGATGTGTCATTTTTATCAGAAGGGTTTTATTATAAGATATAAGAGTTATATAAGAGATATGAGTTATGATATGTATGAAAGCTCTTCTCTGCCAATTGCATTTGTCAATGGTGTCTCCATTCAGACTTGGATGTTAATGGGGGTCCTATAAAGCTTCACTGAACAAACCTGAAATAATTTTAATGATACTGCATCAAAGCATCTATGTGATAAAATGCTTTTACTAAAACATCTTTTGCAGTTTGGGAAACTATTTCACCCAAACTGTTGTCTCCAGCTAAAATACAAATCCTTTATTCATAATATTGCTTTCTCCGGTGAGAAAGTTGTCTTGTCTGAATCAGGAGAGAAATATGTGCAGATCAAGCACTGTTTACAAGCAAAACCAGTCCAAAACAGTTCTAAACAAACATGTCGGTGGATTTTGATGTGAGAGGAGAACAGGAGATGGACTTTTTCACTGGAGGAAGCGTTATTATAGATTATGGATATTTTGGCCAGAAGCGATGGATTAAAGTTAAAAAGCTTTATGTATTGGTTTATTACAAAAACGCAGCTTTTAACTTCACAAGACTTTGATGGACTTGAGTCATGTGGATTTTTATGATGTTTTTATCAGCTGTTTGGACTCTCATTCTGACGGCACCCATTCAATGCACAAGATCTATTGGTTAGCAAGTGATGTAATGCTAAATTTCTCCAAATCTGTTCTGAAGAAGAAACAAACCCTACATCTACATCTTGGATGGCCTGAGGGTGAGTAAATTGTCAACAAATTTGCATTTTTATGTGGATGGTTACTTTAATGGAGCTCTGAGCATCACAATCTTTTGTGTAGAGATGTTAATTAATTTAATACTGATTTATTAATCTTTTCATGAATTAAAACTTTTTTGCCTGTCAATTCTGCTCTTCCAGTTCATAAGTCATGGGCCCTGGGCTGAACACTAGATTTGCATGGTGGGGGACTTGCCTGGCCTCCTGTCCACCAAAATCGACCGTATCTCCTCGCCAGCTCAATCTACATGACAGCTTTCCCCTTTAGGTCTGCCCTCACCTGTCTGATCATTATCACGGAGTCATCCAACCTTTTTGATATACAATATCAGCCTGTGGTTCTGCAGCAGCATGATATTCCTTCTTGCTTTTTCTGGAATCTTTCGGTGTTTTGTCATGGGAAGTAATCTGTTTTATCTTTTATTTTATATATTTCTACATAGTTGGGTACTAAATATTTTGAATGCTGATTTTCCATCTAGATTTATACTGTTCATTATATTAATCAGCAGTTTGTACTGTTTTGAGGCATACTAAGACATACTGTGTTACATCTGCTCTCCAATTGGTGTTTTAAAGTCACCACCTAGTGGGCACTGCCATGTGTTGCAAATTCTTTTTTTCTTTCTTTTTTTTTTTGTTCTTTGTGTTAAACAACTTCAATTAAAATTCCTCTAAAATACATCATGGATGCTTTGTACTGCATGAAATACCTCTTTTACAGGATCAAATAATACCATTTGTGACATTTCTCCAAGTAAATCTATAAGTTTGCTAAATTCAAAATCATGCTATTGCAAAAATAGAATTATGGTAACATGTAAACTGTGCTTTTTATTTTAACAACAACAACAACAAAACACCAGTAAAATGCAATGTTATTCATTTGAGACTAAAATGCATATGTTCTTTAGATCAGTAAAAATGTTCAGTACAGTCTAAAATGTCAAAATTACATGCTATTATATAGATTATGGTTAGATACTACTACAATATGTGGCAGTAATGATTCACACTTTTCATATCTTACTGTGAACAGCTGTGCACATTAATTGATATGTTTTCTTCTTTTCTTCTCATTACAAGATTTTCGAAGCGTTAATTAGAATATCGACTCTCTATGTTCATTTCGGGGAGATACCATCTGGTTTGTACAGTATGTCTGTTTAAGTGTGCACTCTGATATTGCTTTATTTACCAGCAAATTCAACAAATCCCTACCCAAGCAATCATGTCAACTTCTCTCTCTGCTGTTCAAATCTATTCGGTAACACTTTAGACTAAGATTTCATTTGTTAACGTAAGTTAACTACATTAGTTAAAATTAATTTCACCAACTGCTAAGTGTAAGTGTAGATTCACTCACCTCTTAACTGACATATTAATTTCATATTGGCCAAGAATTAACACTGAGATTCTTGTTAGCCTATACATCACATAGAAGCTGGGGAAAGGTATCTGTTTACTGCTGTTAAAATGGTTTCCATCTCAGACAATGTTATGCAATGGAGCAAAGTTGGAAAAAAAAGTGGGGTTTCCCTCAAAAAGCCCACACAATCAGCATAAGTGCTGTCATGCACAAGAGCCTTGAATTAATTAATTACAGATTCAATGACTCATGTGTTTGAATGATGACCAATAGCAGGCCTGTTGGTATCAAGTGGCTGTTTTTTTTTTAACTGCAGGCAAGGCTGTAACCAAGGCCCAGAATATACATAATCAGATACTGTTTGCTCATTTCTGATTCAGTTCCCTCTCCTACTAACTAGCCCTTTGCACCATGGAGAGTAATTCAGCATGACCTTTTCTACCAAAACTAGCATATGACTGAATGCATTTACCATGAACCCTTGACTACAATATAAAATATTCTATATGCTATATATGCCGTTTAAATGTGGTTAATTGGTCCTATATGTTTTTCTATATGAATTCATGACTGAATTCTTTCTTTCTTCCTTCATGAACAATTCTTTCTGAATTGTTTCTTTAAAGAAACAACCTATATTATCGTTAGCGGAGTCCGCTGTTTCTATAGAGCTTAAAACCATCATTAAAAGCAACTGTATGAATGTTTCACATTGAAATGTTAGTTTCAAAATCATTCAGATGATACACTGAGGGCGTTTACATGCAGGTTCTTAAACCGATTATGCTTAATAAGCCGAAAACGCACTTGGTCATGTAAACGCGGTAATCCGTTTTCTTTTATCGGAGTAAGGTCATAAACAGCGTAAGCATAAACCGGTCGCAACAGGTAGTTTTTTGCCTCTTACTCCGATTTCGCACGGCATGGAAACGCTAAGCCGCTTTCTGTCGGCTTATTGAAGTGCGCATGTGTGATACGTGACAGGAACGCGTCGTTAGTGCAGATTTAAGCGCATCTAGACCGAGCAAACATCTTGCAGTAAAGAAAGAAGGAAATATATCACAAATGCATGAACTTTTTCATGACTCAGAAAATGATAAACGTGTTCTGAAGTGGTTCAGTCACAATGCTGCGTTTATAACTGCATGAGCAACCCGATCTCATGAAAGTGCGTATAAATAGTACGCCAAATAAAAACGAAAACTCGTGGTATTGATACGCAAAAATTGACTTTGGCGTGTATATGCTACGCGATGGGTAGGTTTAGGGTTGTGGGGTAGATGCGTATCATATGTACGCGAAAACTGCGCATCATATGCACGCCAACAAATTTCGTATCATATGTACGCGAAAACTGCGTATTATATGCACGCCAAACACATGCATATCATATGCAAGCCAAAGTCAATTTTTGCGTATCAATACCACGAGTTTTCGTTTTTATTAAGTCTCCCGACATGTTGCAAGCTTAATTTAACATCACAACTGACAAATGTATGGAATACTCGGAGTCAGATACGCAAATGATTATATTTTGACGTCACTACAGGGAAATAACCTGATTTATTAATGAAGTCATGTAAACGCAGCTTACTTGCGTTGTCAGGTTACTGATGTGCATGAAAACGGGGAAAACTGGTTATTTTAATAAGCTGATATTTGTGAGTTATCAGCTTACTGGTGTGCATGTAAACGTGCTCACTGACTTCCAATAAGGCGAATGGCTTCTGTTTCTTTCCCACGCTCCCCTTCAAACGTCTGCGTGGGAGAAGGCCCTACTGTATGTGAGCGGGTGGATTTCACTCACTTTCAACTGTAGGGGGCTCCAAAGTCACAGGACTACACAAAACTACATTCAGTTGTTTGTAAATTATCTATCTTTTAGATAACACAGGGCGATACATTTAGTTAATGCAAGCACATTTGGTGTCACTTTCCACCTCAATCTCCATTGTTTTATATTACAGTCTCTATACCCTACATTTGTATTCAAAAGTCCAGAGCTCTCAAGTAAGCACCAAAATTTGCATGAAGCCCTTCTGAATTAGGTTCCCATAAAAAGTAATGTTTGTACACCATCTTCTCTATTTTTTTTTTATTCTGCACCATGTATTGGTTGTCTTGATAAAATGCAATTATATGAAAGTCTTACTTCAACAATGAGGTGGCATTTCCCCCAGAGAGACGATGAAAAGATCACAGTTTTCTCAGACTTTACTCAATTAGTACTGTTAATGGGGCCCTACATTGTTGCTTAACAACACATGTAGCTGCTGAAGGTTTGATCCCGTAAGCTTGTTCCAAAAATGTTCTCTGACCCGTTTCTCAATTAAATTTAATTCCGAAGTGGGAACATAGTGTCTTTGTGCAGCAAAAGAGAGATAGAAAAAAAGCAGACTTTTCTTTCATTTCATATGAAGGAACACTAAGGAGCAGGATGCACTTTCAATGTGGATTTAAATTGCAAACTCTCCTTTTATTTATTTATTTTTTTCCAGCTGTATCTTTTGTGCAGCAGAGAGCAATGTCTCACTGCTCTTGTCAATAATGTCACAAGAAAGGTATACGTGTATTCAGACTATTTTTGGCATATAAATAGTACAAAAAAAAAATTGATATGCTACTTTATGCTCTCCGTGCTTTTGTGTGCTGTTATTTTGTTGATAGCTACTCTTTGTTGAGTCGTTCTCAAATGATAGAATGCATCTGCAGGTTAGGTTTGAATTGATTATAGGTACATAATTCACTTAATCCAATGCTCCTCTTGCTTTCTGTGTTGTCGGTTCAGTGGGTAAGTGAGTAGTTCGAATCTTTCAGACTGCATCGCAAATTGATTCAGACATATATTATTTACCCGTAAGGAAGGTTAATTGAAAAGAATCGATTCACAAGAGTGATTCATTCGTAAATCGGGCGTCAATAGTTCTAAACGGCAGATAGAAAAGACATAAATATTATCAGGAAAAATATTTCTCAAGTCGGTATACGTTAATCTCCCTCATCAGACAAATGTTTATTCAAAAAACTTTTGGCGCACAGAAGAAGTTTTTGGAGTTTGTTCGACATACACTAGGCATATCAGCACAGTTACCGCCGAGACTCGTTTTCCTAGAACAGAACAGAACAGCGACTGGTTCAATGAAGGGCGTATACGTTCATCAGCTCCAACCAAAGAAATGCTCTTTCAAAAACGGTGCTCAAATGCTATTTGCTAGTGCTGTAGTCAGCCACCAAAACAGTCACGTGCTTCAACCGGGAGAGCCAGTGAACGAATGAGTCGTCTAATTTTTGTTTAAAACACCGTTTACAAACAAAATAGGCTACCACTAACGTTACACCCGAGCAGCTGAGATGAATAGAAATTCTAACCGATAACTCACTCCAGGTAGAACCGCTCGATACACGGAGTTTACCATCTCCACCGTTGTAGGAATCGCTCTGGCAGGTCACGTGATCTCGCTGCCAGTCAGGGAAATGTTGGACTGCTTTGGCTTCATCCAGTCGAGTGTTACGCGTCAGTGGAGTGGAGAGCGAGAGAGCTGAATACCACAATCATGGCAACCACAGCAGCAGGTGCGACAAATTCTGCTTTTTTTTTCGAAACACTTCTAAACAACAGTATCACACGTTTGACTTTTACTTTTTCATATTTAATAATTAGGCAAATTTTCTCTGTGTGTGTGTGTGTGTGTGTGTGTGTATATAT
>NW_015555725.1:1397620-1414100 GCF_001515605.1 Sinocyclocheilus anshuiensis
TATATATATATATAATTTCTTTCTTTCCTAGAAACCGAAACCCGCCAGAGACTGCTGCGAAACGTGAAGAAGGAGGTAAGTGATAGTAAAAGCAAATAAAGCCAAGTGAACATAAGGCTGAAACGCCCTTTATAATGTGACTCATGTTTCAGACATGCCTACAAAATGTGTGGTGTAAGTTAACCAAACACTGGAGCTAACATCTTACCTGAAAGAAAGCTGCCAAAGCAAAATAAACCTTTTTATTCTGTTTAATTATTTTTTATAGTTACTGTATTGTGGTAAAATTATTGATCTCAGTCTACAGTAGCCCATATCATGAATTATTTATTCGTTTTTACATATCAATTTTTTTTCCTGAATATGCTACAGCAGTTTATCGTTTTTCCCCATCAAGCACCCGTCAGACTTAATATAATAGTCAGTACGACGTTTTAGAGACTATTTTATTCAAATGTGATGTTGTTACAGTCATAGATTTGCGGGTTTCTGTTAAATTATTATGTTTTATGCATCTTATTTTAAAATACATTGCTCTATGGATCCAAATGCATTTAATATACAGACAAACGTTCAGACGTAGGCTACTACTTATTAAATATATTATCCACATCTACATTTAACGATCCATAAGCACTCTATAAGCACTTTCCATGTGTTACAACTGCAGTGATTTCTAGTCTTTAAAATATGTGTGCTTGTTCATAGATTTTCTTCTTTTGGACATGTAAAATACAGTTTATAAGGTTCACTGCCAGAGTTGCCAAGTCCGCTTATTTTACGCGACTTTGGGCACCTTTTTTAAAATTTTTTTTTTGTTAAGTCGCGTTTAAAAATCAGGGGTTTAGAGCTTTTTTTTTTTTTTTTATATGGCTTCTTGTTAGGAAAACCAGACAAGCAACTTCGTTTCTTTATGTTTATGATGTTTTTCCCCAATATATTGTTGACACTGTCTGCTTGCAACTAATAGCCAAGCCCCCTCCTCCCATTTATTGGAGTAAAATCTCGTTTAACTGCAGACATGTGACGGTGTAATCCAAGGATGATGGTTAATACATGTAAATAGAAGAACAAGGCCACCAACAGAGATGGAGAGGAAACATGGGAGAAGGTGAAGAGTGCGGGGGAGGAAAGGGACCTAATTCAATTTGTAAAATATTTTTATAATGCATTATCATTAAATCAATAAATAAACAAGCAGTAATACTAATAGTAGATACATATGGTTCGAGTTTATTTTATTATAAATATGTGGCTATAATAAAGCTCCCCCGTAGTGCTCTTGTCTTATTCTCCTTTTCCATCTCCAAAACTATTCTGCTCGCAAGTGATCGGAGGATAGTGTGTGCCCTCCCGCTTTGTTTGATGATTTTTGTAAAATAACTTCTGTTTTTGCTCTTCAAACTCAGAGTGGTTGGTTTCAGTTTACTATGTTGCATGCTCATTTATTGATAATAAATAATGTTGATGATAATAAATAATATAATAAAATTGGGCTTGTTTTTGAAGCTGCGGTTGCTTATTTATCTTGGGAGAGTTGGCAACACTGTTCAATGCATCTTTTGATTTATTTGTGGTATTGATTTAAGGCCAGTCCTATCTCTTTTTGCAGCACAAAATGCATTGTGTGGTCTTTGCCTTTCAGTCATTTCATCTGATTAATAGGATTCAATAATCCTTTTGGGTTAAGCAAGGCTGCTCTGTCTGTGTATTTGCATGAGTGTATGTTTAAGGATTTGCACAATGGATGAGGTTTGTATGAATTTGGGTGTGAATTTGTAGGTGATTTCCTCACAGCAGGCTTGTAGTATCTGTACTTGCCCAGTACTGATTTGAGGATTTATGGTTTACTATTATGAGTTTTGATTGCAGACACTAATATTCTTATCTGTCCTGTGTGGCGATGATTCATCCAGACATGAGTGTATACAGTAGATTTTCTAGTGGTACTGTAGTAAATTATTGTTTTTAAATGTAAAACTCATAGCTTTTTGCCAAATGATCAATGCACCATCATTTATGGACCCCGTCTTGTTGTAGTCATGTGGTGCAATGTATAAATAATGAGAAATGATGCAACAATTAAAAAAAGTTACAAGAACAAAATCTCATCTCAACACTTCAAATGAATGGCTACGCTATTTTTCATTTTGTCATTTCATGTGAATATCAACATTTGTGAGATTAGTCAGTTGAAACAGTTTTGAGGTTAATTGATCTCGTTTTGTGTTTCTGGAAAATAGTGATCTATGACATTGTATTATGTTGAAAATCAACAGTTTTGTGTCTATTTGTGAACACAACCACATTTTTAGATTTGTAGAGCAAAAATTATAGTTTTTATTTTGAAGTAAAAAAGATAAAATTAGACCCTTGGGAGTAAGACTTGGCACAGAAGGCTCCAAGTGCATGTTGTTACTGCATGTTGTTTTAAATTGACTGCTTATTGTAATTAATGGGGTTATTATTCACTATTTACATGAATTAGGAGATCAATTACGAACATCTTTTTGCTTTTCATTAAAACTAGTGGACCGTTGCGGATCACAAAACTCACGGTTTGGATCATATTATGGATTTTGAGTCACGGACCGTATAATTTTTCGGATCAGCAAAGAAAAAAAATTACTGAAAGCTTACTTTAAGTACTTCTATAACACAGCAAAAACTACTAGCTTAACTTATAAAGTAATAAAACAAGAACAATTACACAAATTACTAGATGAATACAGCATAACACAGTTACAAATAAAGTCAGTAACAGTAGTATTCAGGTGCAGAAATTTAATAATTAAGTGTAAAATAACGGCTGAGTGCACAGAAAGCAGTGCGCAAGTTAAAATTGCTTGAATGTGTAAATTGGCAAGACAAAACACGTGCAAATGATAAACTTTCACTCTATGAAGGTTAAACGTAACAGTTAATCCGCGAATCACATGCGTGCCGATCCTTGGGACCTGGGGCCTCATGTATAAAACTTTACGTAGATTTCATCCTAAATAGGCTACTGTCTGTGCGCGACACCTGTGAACAGGTTTTAGAGTACTGTCATCAAACCTGTTCAAACCAGCCAACTGAATGTTTGATCAACAAGTGCATCCTTATGTCTGTCGTTACCGTATATGTTCCAAAGCATCAGACGAATCAAGTTCACATCAGTGATCATTATTCACGCAAAAGTATTTTCTCAGAACATGAGTTTTGCTATTTAGAACACAATTTAAAGTGGAATTGTCATGCGCCAAGCAATCCTCGCTGTGATTAAAACATTGAATTGAAAATTGTTCGAAAGCAGCACATCCACTGCAAATATTTCTGTTTAAATTCATATAAAAATGTTGTAATTTCTGGATAATAATTTCATGAAATTTCAGTGTTTAACTGCATTATTGAGAGTGTCATATTTAATCTAAATGTGTGTCAAATGTAAAACAGACTTTAAAATCATTCTGTTTGCTTCATTATTTCGCACACTCCAGTAAAAGAGTGCGTACGCATGGTCTAGAGTTTCCGTACGGTGCGCTCATATTTACGCCTAGTTTATATTTTATAAATCCCGAAATGTGCATGGAAAATTGCTTACGCACATTTCCATGCCTATTTTGTGCGTACGCAACGTTTATACATCAGGCCCCTGGTCCGTAGATCACGGATCCTCTACGATTCATTGCACCCCTAATTAAAACCTACAATAAACCTACAATAAAACCTATTGCTATAACAATTAAATTAGCAATAGTTTTCTATTTAATTTACCTTAATAGCACATTGGCTGATGTATTATCATTCTGCACATGATAAACTTATTAGTTACAAATTCAAAGTAAATGCACATTGTTCTTAAAGGGGTTCTATTATGCTTTTTCACTTTTTGAATTTTAGTCAGTGTGTAGTGTGTATGTTTGGGCATAAAAAAGATCTACAACGTTACAAATCTCAAAGTCCACTCCAAAAGGAGATATTTCGTTTTTAAAAAATCCCTTTTCAAGAACTACAACGAACGGCTCGTTTGGACTGCAGCGTTGTTTTCTGGGTTTTGTGATGTCACAAAGGACCCATTAGAATATCATTAAAATAAATCCCGCCTACGGAAATTTGAATAGCTGGGGGGTGGGGAGGGGCGAGGTCGTGGTTAGAATGCTTGGACAACGATGAAGAAGTGCTGCTGTAGCGTCAAGTTTTCGCAAATTATTACACATGCATCTGAATAATTATGTATGTAAATATATATGTTACAATTATGAAAACGTTTTTATAATAAATTGCTGACAGTACAAAACTGGACAATGATGTAATCTGCAGAATTTACACTTCAATTATGAGACTATGGTATAAATATTACCGTTGCAGTTATCTGTACATAGTAAATGCAGTTATTTTTAAGCGGTTGTTGACATCCTATCATGATTTAAAAAAAAACAACAACAATAATGTTACCACTCTAATATGTCTTACAATATCCGTGCATGCAAAGGTTCTGCGCGATCCTCTTGTTCAATATTCTTGGGGTCTGAATCTGGCTCAAATTGATATGGAAATATTGACGCCATCCTTAACTATACCGGAGCAGACGGAACTTGCTGCTCTGGCAAGGGGCGGGGCAGTACTGAAACACCGTCTAAGCTGTTCGCCAATCACAACGCACTGGGACAGCTAACCAATCACAACACATTTCGTTTTTCGGAAGGCGGGCCTTCATTAAAACCAGAACTAATCGAGCCGTTTGTGCCAGGTTGGGGAGAAAGGTACTGTAATAATGTAAATTATGTGAAAAATAATGCTTTTTTCGAACCACCAAGCATGAGAGTGTCACAGTCTTCAGCGGGTGTGCCCAGGATGGCCACCAGATGACACTGTTTTCTGTGAGCACATGGCTTGTGTTGTGTTTGTGTGGTGCCATGTGCTCTCCCCTGTCTATTGTCTTGCCCCGCCCATCTTGTTACCTCATTATTGTTTAAGTTGCTCCACCTGTGTCTCCCTCGCTAGCCTCCTCATTTGGTTTCCTATTTATTCTCCTGGTGTCTGCAATCCTGTGCTGATCCGTCGTTTTTCATTGTGTGTGTTATGTCTGCATGTAGTGCAGTTCCTAGCCTGCCTGTCTGTTTTTCCCCCTCGGGGTTGTTTTAGTTTGTTTTTGTTTCATTTTATTATTAAAAGAAAGAACCATTCATCCTGCACTTGAGTCCTCGCTTCATCTCTCCACACGCACCGTGACCGAGAGCATGTTCTAGTACACCCTCAAAACAAAATCAAGTCTTTGAAAAAGAGCATAAGATAGGACCCCTTTAAAGGGGGGTGTCTTCCCCCATCTTACACTACTATGAGTCCAATTTGATATAAATCTGTGATTTTTTTTTTTTTTTTGTGAATATGAGGCATTTCGGCTTAAGGTCCTTGGCAGTCAGAGCTTGGTATTTAATCTGACATTGCACTGTGTCTCAGTGTATCTTAGTAGATGCATAAAAAAATGACTTCAGTGCTTGAAATACATTATTATTCAATTCAATAAAAAAACTTTATTATTATTATGACTGGAACAGCTAATCAAGAAGAGTGGAGGCAGGAGAACTCTCACCCTGCACTGTATGCTGCTCATAATGACAGTGTATTCTTGATCCACACTGTGTATAGCTGCTTGGAACCTGGAGTCATTTGGCATTTGCAGTCCATATTTACCCTTTTGCAGCTGTTAACTAAAATTATGAAAGATCATTATTACAGATATTACATTGCTGATACGGTGAGCACCGGCAAAGCAACAAAAAGCCTCTTTCTGTGCCTGTCACTATCAGTCTGTGATCTCCCTCACTCTCTCTCTTGCCCACACCTGTGTTGACACAAGGAGAGGGTCATGCGCAGAAAGCCTCTCCACACTCTGCCCAGCAGCCCACCATTTGTTTACCTTTCCCTCTCAGCTTCCTTTTAACACAGCTAGTTTAATCAATTGCTTATCAGTGTGTCCTTAAAGAACCTCTTTCTTCATCTTAAACTGAGTATGGATTTTTTCTTCATTTTTTCCTTATTTTTAAAAAAGTTTTGTTATGGAATTGCTATGGAATTGGTTGTTAACAGAAACATAATTAAATTGGTTATTTTGACAAACTATACAGTAGTGATGACTAGAGGCAGATTGTGATAAATCGTGAGAATTTGTGATAAATCTCTTGTAACATGGTATCTGCTTCTTTTTTTTTCTTTTCATTTCCTGCACTGATTTTGAGGAAAATCAATGGAATTCTGCAGGATTTTTGTAAACATGGTAAAATGTGTTGCTGAGAGCTACTGGTTGTAGAGTAACATAAAGATTTCTTATGTGTAATTAGCATTTCTAAGGCTTTCTCAGTGTTCAACACACCTCTGAAATCCTACACCCAGTCAGTATCGTTTTTTGCTTAATTAGCATAGATTAAACAAAAGATTGAATTGCTCTAGAGTCAAATACTATTTCATAACTGATTCAAGAGATATTATCCATTTCCAAGATGTTTGAATAAATAGTGCCTTTTTTAAGGGGTCACAGAGATTCAGCGGTAATTAAATCATGAAATGTGCCTCATTGTTTTTAGTAACCAAAACAGGCAGCATCTTAATGAAACATAGTAGATGTTGAAACATAGTAAATGAAACAAGAAGATCAAATCATCCTCCTTTTCCCCCCCTGGTTATACATTTCTAATGGAAAAAACCATCTGTTAAGAGTCCATGAGCCAATTAATCACCATGTTCTGGGTGCAAAAACCAGACTGTGAATGTGTTACAAAACAACTCTGCAAGATGTTGTTTCAGTGTGTGCAAAAAAACATTTAAACCTCATGCCAAATAGCAGCAAACCTCATTTATTCC
The DNA here is from genome assembly GCF_001515605.1 of Sinocyclocheilus anshuiensis. Lineage (NCBI taxonomy): Eukaryota > Metazoa > Chordata > Actinopteri > Cypriniformes > Cyprinidae > Sinocyclocheilus > Sinocyclocheilus anshuiensis. Next base: position 1,404,464 of record NW_015555725.1, read on the forward strand.
TAATTGGTTTGTATGTGACCAAACGGAAGATATTACGCTGATGTGACTGAGAATAATTATTTATAATTGTGCTCTGGACTGTTTGTATTAAATCTTCCAGGTCTAGCATCTCTAAAAACCAACTCCAGTTCAGTCAAACTTTGGTTTACATATAGCCATATGCAGTAGTTTCAAATATATAGATTCTGTTAGTTTCTTTTATTTTTATTCATTTTCAATAAAACATTTTATATAATATAACTGTTTTAACTTTTCTTTAGATTTAGACTTCCTTATTAATTACAGTTTATATAATAATGGACAGTTGAAAAGGGCATGAATGTTTTTTTGACAGTGGATCACAGGTGAAGTAGAATTCAGGTCACCTAGTAAAACATAAACTTAAAGAGATGAAAGGTTTCATCCTGATCCTCACTGATGAGTCATGTCTGCAGACATCTGTGCTCAATGGTACCCAGTCCACCGTATAGTCATTGCTTTTGAGATCATTTCAGGGTAAAATATTATGCTAGAAATTAGTGTTCAGCAATAATCAGTTCCATGATTATGTTTTTAACTAAAGTTAATTCTTAATTTTAGTTTATTTTAACTAAAATTAACTAAAATAATTATATTATATTATATTATATTATATTATATTATATTATATTATCAGAAAATGTTAAAGCCATAATGTAGAATTATACCATTTGCTTTTCTTGGTGAGTTTGTCATAAAAATGTTAATAACAACATAGCCCTGTTTATGGAACATTGAATTTTTTTTCTGTAGAAGAGAAGGGAGTAATAGAGGAAATTTCAGAGCTGTAGTTTTCTCCTTTATTTAACACAAATGATTCAGATCATCAGCTCATTAGGAGATAGGTCTGTTAACTAAGCTCAGTGTGTCAGATAAGAAAGACATACAAAGATGTTCAGTACTCTGGGTCCCATGTGTTTTTTTTTTTTTTACAAAATAAACCTAGAAAGATAATGACTGGCTGAGTTTAATTTATTTGTAACAAGAAAGGGACCACAGAGTGCTGTAAGAGAGGTGATACTCACACATCTGAAAATCGTGTTGCCTCGGACAGCACACAATTATACAGTTTTGCGGTCATTATGCAAATATATTTGGCTGCAGAATGTCACAAATTACCAATAAGAGGCATATAAAGAGGCATTACAGGGGCCTAGCTGTTTTTAATGAACATAAAAGAATAGATAAGCAGTAGATCAGCAGTGACACTCAAATTAAGTCCGGCTTCAAAATATATATGACAGTTCTGCTGTGTATTAACAGCATGCATGAATGTGTCATGGGAAATGTGCTGCCCCAAGAAATGTGAAACCTGTTCCTATAGAGCCATATGGATCATGGACTGATTTAGATCAACACCACCCACAGTGCATCTCTAATGGTGTGAAACTACATATTTTATATGCAAAACTATATATTGTGTATATTGCAAGCAAATGCAGACTCATCCTTGGGTTTTTTCCCCTCAAAATTCCACTTTGGCATTATGTCAATGTTTTTTTTCCTCTTGTTTGTATGCTATGAGCATAACTATTTAATTTGAAGCATGCCTTGACATATGATGTATTTTGCCATGTACATAAATCATTTGCACGTTTAATATGATTTAAAATAAGCAGCATTTGGCAGTAAATGTTTTTTTAATTTAAAATGTTTATTGCCCCCAGAAGGTTATGGTTTTACAGCATCTAGACCTAGATCGCAAATGATCATTAATATAATTATGAATAAAAAAAGTAGGCTGTAATTAAAGTGTGAAAAATATTGCTGCATAATAAATGGAATAGAAACTAAATGGAAAAGGAAATGCATCTTTAAACAAACATGCCACAAGATGTTTTTGTGTATATCTAAACTGGCACATAGTTCATTCAACACCATGCTAAGCATTTTATCCTTAAAACTGCAGTGTACCAAAGACAGTCTCAAAAACGTGGTTTGTAACTGCCCATATTTCCTAACATCTCCACTGGTCATCGGTTTCTATTTACACCATGTTTTTGCAGTGTTGAGCAATGTAGTCAATCACAGGCATATCTGTTGATTTCATGAACGCAATGACCAGTCAGAGGTGTTTAAGTTAAGACAGAATCTACTCATCGCTCAAAACGCCAGAGTTTTGTTCAGTGCTGGGTTCTGCAAGCTCATGAATCTTCTCATTGTAACAAATGAAGTGTACAGTAGACGTGATGTAAATAAGAGATTAATTGTGCAGTGTAGAGCTTCATTGATTATAATGGAACTTTGTGAGATTGCGATGAACTAAGATGAGTGACAGCTTCTTAGTGATTATAAGTGAATGTACAATTGAATAAATTCACTCACTGACTCACTCCCCGATAACCATTTATCTAGTATTGCCACTTGCCATTGTGTAGCATTTACTACTTCAGTTACCTGAGCGAAAGTGGAGCGGGTCAGAGCTGGTGTGATTGAGTGGAGGCTGGGACTAGTTAACATATTCATGGATGTAAGACATAAAGAAATTATTTTTATGAGAAAAAGTTTAAATATGTCATTTTGATTATCAAAGATGAGTTTTAATGGATAAAATTAGTGACTGCAGGGGGACTTTTATATTAAATAACACCAAATGACAATATTTGTTGTCCATTGTGGGCTTCTGACAACTCTGAAGTACGATTGGGGCTATAATTGCTTTCATTGTGTGAATTTGACTGTTCTTTCTGAGTAGTGTAATAATCCACTCAACCACTTAGCCTTTCAATTCATATGTTCGCTCTCTCAGCATGATGAAGTGTGGTAATATGCAGCAAATATAATTTTTGTGCTGGTGGCATGAATCGTGGCAAATGCCATTCCCTTTCACAGCCGGAATTGTTCATCGGTTCTGCTCAGAGTTGAAGCAACATTTTTCAATGTGTTACCAACACATTTGGGAAGTAACTTGGCAACCCAAGCTGTGAGATTTTCCATGCCATCTCCATGGAAACCTTTGTCGTGCTGCTGAGACATCAGGGACAGCAGAGCTCCAAATAAACCCCTACAGTCTCTGTCTCATACACACATTTACACACACAGAGCTTGATAGAGTCTCTGCCTATCAATGCACACTACACTCTAAATGAGGCTGATCAATAAGAGTTTAGACACCATTAGGAAACATTTCTTCATGAATTTATTTGCTCTTATTGCATCAGTGATCTTTAATTCAGACTTGGCAATGCACTCTCACTGATGATGTATGTTGTTGTTTTGTTTGTTTTCATGTGGCATTTCTTCATATTCTTAAAATATTAGGTGCACCCCAATTTGTGTACTTATGCAGTATTAAATGCAGTTTTTCAGTGTAGATACTGAGATTAGTGTGTTCACATTGAAAATGTAAAAAAAAAAAAAAAAACTGCACTTCAAATGCCCGTATAATGCACTTATTTAACCAAAGAAGTGTGGAATGTTTGAGATTTGTGTACTCAACTGTCGCAGCTTTAATTACATAAAGCAGATGGGAGGGGGGCTGTGAGACTCCGATGATGAATGACAAAATACGTAATTCAAACTCAAGATGGTTGAGTACATAGTGCATTGAATAAGTGCGTCATTTGGGACAAAACTACACTTAAAAATTATAATTACACTACCGTCTAAAGTTGATTTTTTTAAATAAATTAATGCTTTTATTCAGTATGGATGCATTAAATCAATCAAAAATCACAGTAGACATTTATAATGCTGTAGATTTCCATTTCAAATAAATGCTGTTCTTTTTTAAATTTGAACTTTTTATTCATTAAAGAATCATTAAATCTTATCATGGTTTTCACAAAAAAATATAAGCAGCCTAACTATTTTGAAGACTGGAGTAATGGCTGCTGAAAATTCAGCTTTACCATCACAGGAATAAATAACATTTTAAAAATAGTAACATTTCTTTAACAGAGATAACTGTCCCTGTTAAACTTGAAATATTTAGAGCACAAATTCACGTTTTTATGACTAAGACGCACTATTTTTAATTAATTACATTTGACCGATGCCTGATCCGTTTAAAAACGTCCGTATCAGTGCCAGTATCAGTTCAGGAATTGGATTTGTGCATCCCTATAATAGAGAGCTCTTTATATCTGTGCGTTGAGTTAGCCACAAAGTAAGAGCTTTAATGAACTTATAACCTCCAGAAAGATGTACTCAAGAGTTCATCAGCAAGGCTACCTGGAATGCTGTCCTTCAGCTCAACTCATCAGTTCATGGATTTTTTCCTCATTATAGTGTATGTAGACTCCAATTGGCTGTATTGATTGAATATGCATGAAACATGACCTTATACCTTTCTTCCACCTCTACTCAAGCAGCACAATTTGCAGTATCATTTAGGGTCCATAGCACTTAGCAAAAACCACTAATGATGATAATGACTAAAATATGTCTCTTAGATTCTCTTTCAGATGTTGCGTTTCATTATTTCTAAGTGAAAACGTTTTCATCTCTTTCTTACAAAGGACAGTAAAAGCTGTTTGCGAGAGTCACTGCAAAAGAAGCAAAAAATGACAGAGCCAGCCTTTACAAACTATTCAGTAAATTTTGTACTTTGGTGGTATCATCATGTTCTAGGAATGACAACGCTTGTCTCTGTTTCCAAGGATAACAGGCATTTGTTTTATGGTCGTGCTTCTGATCTGTACCTTTCTGAATCATACTGTTGTGTTCCAATGAGTGTGATTCATTTGGTCTCTGAGCGAAAGAGTTTCCTTTGCGTCCTTCTTTCTCTCTCTCTCTGGAGGTTTAGATAGGTGTGATTCTATAGAATGAAGGAGGAGATGAGTTTACCTCCGGAGTTATTTATAGCGCTCAGGTGAGTCATACTTGGTGTTTAAACTCTGGAAGTTAAGTTGATTAGAACAGAGTTGTGCTGCTATGTTTTAGAATTATGAATAAGATAGTGAGAAGAAATCAATACACTGGATTAGATTTCACCATCTATGAATGTAGGAAGTCTTTTTCAATAATTAAGCACTTTCAAAAATCTCAAACCTTCTGTCAAACCAAGAGAGTAATGTTGCCTATTCTGATTAAACAGGTTGTTTGAAATTTATGTTTAGTTGCAGGTTTTTTGTTTGATTTGGGATTTTTAAATGCCAGATTCTCAGACGAAAAAGCCGGAAAGGCAGCGACTCTTTCTCAGGGCAACAGGGTCAGGGCAACAGGTTTTGCTCTGAAGAGCTTGTGTTTACCTGCTGCATTAGTTATGGGGAAATGAAAGAGAAGGTCAGGGAGTAAATATCTGAATCACAGTACATCCACAGTCTGAATGCTAAAGCAGAAGACTATGAGCACAGTAATGGGCTTTTCACTTTTGAGGTTAATCCAGGGTCATTTTAACACTATTCATGTTTTACCTTACAATTGAAATTGATTCTGGTTCATCAGGTTTTAAGATTTCAAACTGTCTTCAGTGTTACATGATCCTTCAGTCATTCACATATGTTGATTTGGTGCTCAATAAACATTTCTTATTATTATTATCAACAGTGAAAACAGTTGTCCTACTTAACCATGATACATTTTTTTATTATTTTCTAATGAATAGAAAGTTCAAAAGAACAGCATTCATTTAAAATAGAAATAATTTTGTTTGTATAATATACATCTGAAACAATGCTGATAATGAAATGTATCAACAACAAAAAAAGAGCTAAGAAAGGGCATCTTTTGAGCAATACATTTTTCCTCTGGGCTTGTCTTTATGTGGAAATGTCACCACGTAAATGCACTCTTGTTGTCTGAAGAAAACTAAAAACTGAGACAAAAAAGGAGGAAACACAAAGGAGCATTTGTCATCACGGTTTGACTTTTTTGTCTTTTTGATGTTAACGCTGAAAAGTGCATGACAGTTTTTGCAACTGTGAGACACCCATTAATATTTAATAAGGAGAGACTTGAGGCAAAACAGGAGGGTGCTGAACCCCTTTCATAATTGCATTACCCATGCCCTCACTTTCTTGTCATGTCCAGCGTATAAACAGAGGAAACACACTTAGCAGGAAATTTTCATTAGCCACTTCCTCAAGCAAATCAGCAGGCTAATTTCTTTCAGACAGACCCTTCCATTCTGGGGAGACCAGAGATTGTTAAAACAAGCTTTTATGCAAGTGAAGGGAATGAGTGTTTTAGTGTAATTTTATCTCTCTTTGAAACTAGGCAAATATTAGATTCTGAGTGCACACAACTGTGGTTTACCTTCACCTGAAGGTACAAAATCTGCCCTGATTATCTGTGGAATGTGTATTTCTTTGTATACAGTACAGTATGTGCGTGTGTGTGCAGTGCAGTCTAGTCAAGACATTATAAGACTGCCATTTTATTTAAATGATTCCAGGGGCGCGGGAAGATGTTTTCAGTTGGGGGTGCTGTGTGTGTCCGTGTTGAGTGAAAGGGGGGCGGGTCACCTCATTTGACAACTCCACAAAGCACTACAAGTACGTCGATATGAACACTCGTTTAAGTAGCATACACACTGGGAAATTTGACTGCATATCACATTTTTGAAATTATCGATAGTAGCTGATCAATCTCGGGGGTTGGGCTGGGTCCGCTAGGCTTACTTGTCTCCGTGCTCGTGCTGTGTCTGGTTCACTTACGTCGGTGCTCGTGCTGGGGCTGGTGTTGGATGCCGATTTTGGAAAGTTTTTGCTGGGATGGGCATTTAAAAAAATCTGAAATTCGCTTTTGCGCCATTATCTCCTTGTATTAAAGTTAATCTTGTTCGCATTCTGTATAGTTCATGTCTGATACCACGTGCCAGCGTCACGTGTTCATGAGGATTAGGCTAATAATCCCATATAGAAAACATCACAAGTAAAATTAATCATGTTTATAAAGATAAACATGGGTTTATTATAGCCCACTTACAATTTACATTTCAGAGATCATTACAAATAAATTATTAAATGCTAAAACTAAATAAATTTAAATGAACAAACTTGGCGTTGCATTTGCAACCATGTGAAAACAGGGGGTGCTGCAGCCCCCTCAGCACCCCTACTTCCCGCGTCCCTGAAAGATTCCTACTGTAGAACCACCATCAACAGTCACGATGAGGAAGCGCTTTATGCATAAATCACACGTGCCAACTCTCAATTTCTCCTTTTCCTCTTAATAGTCAGGGGTGGTGAGTCACGGTCTGCATTCTTCCTACTCACCTCGTATACACTCTCTCCTTCCTGGTATTTATTGCAGAGTTTTTTTCCAGCTTTGAGTGTTTGATGGAACTAAACGAGGGTACTTGTGAGAGAGAATATATTCATAAGACCTGCATCGTTCCACAGATTCACCGATCATGAGAACATCCACAATGCGTAAAAAAGCTGTAGAACGTTTGCTTTAATTCATCATGCTGACTCAGCCAACTTCTGTTGTGTCTCCATGTGTAACACAGGTCAAGCAGATCATGGAGGAAGCAGTCACAAGAAAGTTTGTTCATGAAGACAGCAGCCATATTGTCTCATTCTGTGGTAAGTCACTGAACATACAAATGTTGAACTGAAATGTGTTGGCAGAAAGATTTTACATTTGTTATTAACCCCAAGTACCTTCTCATGCTTTATTTTGGTGTTCTAAGGCATTGCGGCCTGAAGGAAAGTTTTTGCTTGAAGTGCTTTTTCATTTTACAAACAGCTCCACCTACATTGCATTACCTGGTGCAGGTCCTGAGTTATTCTTGTTTGGAATGTTTTATCTGCAACCTTTGTACACAGAATAAAAAGGTCTAAACAATACACAATAGATTTCATTTTAGAAAAATACTTGAGAAGCTCTAATAATGTTCCATTGTCATTCAGTGTCATTCAGACACTTATATTCATGTAAAAATTTAAACATACTTATTCTGACCTGTACATATTAAAATATATAAAAGAATAAGTGAGAATGCTAATTTTTGTTGTATTTTAAATGAGCAAAAAAATCTTGCTGACAAAGTGGCAAAACCTAGGATAGTGGCAAAGTTTAAAAATGTGAAATTACAAGTAATTAGTATTTGGGGTCAAAGTAATTAGTCTTTAAATATGTCATAAATTGATTATTGTTGTAAATATGCCCGACAAGACTGTTACACTGAATGACATTTTAGTGGGTGTCTTCTGTAAATCATGGTAAAAATGTAAGATATTTATTTTTTGCTCAGAAAAAAAAAACAATTGAATTAAACAGGACACATTCTAATGTATTGGAAAACAACAATAATTCAAAGCTGTATTACACTTATTGTTTTGATGCTTGAAAACCCTTTTTCATCTTGACTTTGACCCATACACTACTGTTTTGGATCTGTACTTTTTTTCTTTTTTTTTTTTTAAAGAAGTCTCTTATGCGCACCAAGGCTGCATTTATTTGATCAAAAATACAGTAAATGCAATACAATTTTTAAATATCATTACAATTGAAAACAACAGTTTTCTATTTGTAATTTAAAATGTAATTTATTCTTGTGATGACAAATCTGAATTTTCATCTCTCTATTTGTTCTCAGTTTAATATCACGCATTTAATAATGTCAAGGAGAAACAATTGAGATATTAAAGAGATCTAATTTTTCTTTTCCATGGGAGGCTCTGGGAATCATCTGTGTTTCAGTATCTGCCAAATGATGGGCAGCTTGATGGTTTGGCTGGTTCCCAGGTAGCGCGAACATTCAGCATTTAACAGGGCTTGGAAAGCACCAAAGCACATTAATGTCAAAAAGGAGAAGTGTCATGTTTATTGAGTCTAGATTAACATAGAGTGATAATTTCAACGTAAATGGACCAGTAAGTGAATGTGTAATTGATCTTGTTGCAGTAAGTGCTGCCCGCTGTTTGTCAGCAGAAAATATGACCACATAATAAAGTTATCACTCTTCCACACTCAGACGTGCATCTTCTCTGTTGCTGTGCAAATTCACATCAAGGTACCATGACATGATGTTTAATGATCGAGCAGTGCGTAAACAGAATAATTGAGTAGTCAATAATAATTCAGTTTCTGCCAAGTCATATTCTGCCTGTTAGGTGAAGGCTTTATAGCCCTGTTCAGCTTTTATTATTGTTTATTCACATTTACATTTTATGTTTTCTGAACAGCTTTTATTACTCCAGGATGCTGGCAACCATACCACCTTCTCTGGAATTTAATCAGCACAGCTCTGTGAGGGGTCAAACGCTGTTGGCAGGTTTGCAATGTGTGTAAATTAGACTCTGCATCCAAGTGATTATTGTTCTAAAAAGTGTCTCGTCAGGGTAGAACAAAATCAACAAAACCTTGCAGTTCAAGCTCACAGAAACAGCTAGTGGAACTTCTTTCTTTAACCCTACTGTGGTGTTTCTGAGTAACACCAATCAAAGTAACTTGAAAAATAGCTTTTGGTTAATTTGGTTAACATTTTCCTTGCTCCTTTGTCCTCCTCCTCCCCCTCCTTCATCAGCTCTAACAGCTGACGACTTTGCCACGTTCTTCATTAATAAAATTAAAACCATCAGTGCACAATTTTCCACACCACAATCTGTCAAGCACATCTTACCAGCAAACATACACTTGTTCACATCCTTCTCTTCACTCTCTGAGGCAGAAGTCTCCAAACTCATCCTTTCTAATCATCCTACTACTTGTCTGCTTGATCCTATTC
>NW_015555725.1:1415430-1416468 GCF_001515605.1 Sinocyclocheilus anshuiensis
GCTTGAGTGGTCGCAGGGTTTGCCGGCCAGCTCTGGAATCTCCGCTCACTTGAGCGGCAGTTAACTATTGTTTATGTTATTTTGTGTTTTGTGGCGAGAATAAAGGCCCTCCTTCCTCACTACTCTACATCTGAGTCCTCTCTCTATCCCATACCCTGACACTTGGCAGGTCTTCCAGCCAGTTCTATCAAACCTTTACCATTAATCCAGAACGCGGCAGCAAGATTAATTTTTTATGAGCCAAAAAGAATGCACGTAACACCTCTGTTTATCAATTTGCACTGGCTACCAGTAGCTGCTCGCATAAAATTCAAGGCATTAATGTTTGCCTACAAAACCACCACTGGCTCTGGGGGTCCAAAGTGATTTTTTTTTTAGCCCTTTTCCTCATTCTGGAGGTGTAAAGATCTTGGAGGTTGGACTGGGGGGAACCAATAATCTTCTCAGCAGTCCTGACTGTCCGTTGTAGTCTCTTGATGTCTGATTTGGTAGCTGAACCAAACCAGATAGTTATGGATGAACACAGGACAGACTCAATGATAGCAGAGTAGAACTGTTTCAGCAGCTCCTGTGGCAGGTTGCATCACTTGCAATCACTTGCACGGACTTATAAATTAAATGTTCCCTCCTGGTGGAATGACCTGCCCAACTTAATCTGAGCAGCTGAGTCCTTAGCCATCTGCAAGAATCGGCTAAAAACACATCTCTTTCATCTTTCTAACTCTAACTCTAACTCTAACTCTAACTCTAGCACCCTCTATTCTACTTCTATTTTTTTTTATAAACTAACACTAGCTTTTGTAATCTTTTTGTATTCTATCTATTTGTTTTCTTTTTATTTATTATACAATTATAAAAAGCAAAAAAGGCCTCTAATACTAGCTTGCTCTATTCTTTTTCTATTCTATCTGTTTTTTTTTAATTTATTAGGCCTATAAAAAAAGAAACCTTGCTACGTGTGCTGCATTAAGCTAACTGAGACTTGTTATAGCACTTGCATATCATTGCTCTTTTGTTGATTTTGATTGCTTCCATTGT
>NW_015555725.1:1416702-1422452 GCF_001515605.1 Sinocyclocheilus anshuiensis
TGCATCACTTGCAATCACTTGCACGGACTTATAAATTAAATGTTCCCTCCTGGTGGAATGACCTGCCCAACTTAATCTGAGCAGCTGAGTCCTTAGCCATCTGCAAGAATCGGCTAAAAACACATCTCTTTCATCTTTCTAACTCTAACTCTAACTCTAACTCTAGCACCCTCTATTCTACTTCTATTTTTTTTTATAAACTAACACTAGCTTTTGTAATCTTTTTGTATTCTATCTATTTGTTTTCTTTTTATTTATTATACAATTATAAAAAGCAAAAAAGGCCTCTAATACTAGCTTGCTCTATTCTTTTTCTATTCTATCTGTTTTTTTTTAATTTATTATATAATTAAAAAAAGAAACCTTGCTACGTGTGCTGCATTAAGCTAACTGAGACTTGTTATAGCACTTGCATATCATTGCTCTTTTGTTGATTTTGATTGCTTCCATTGTCCTCATTTGTAAGTCGCTTTGTATAAAAGCGTCTGCTAAATGACTAAATGTAAATGGTTAATGGCCTTGTTAACTCATTTTATTATGTTCCTGCAGTGGCAGTGGGATTCAGTAGATGATTATAGGGCCCGTGTGCATTGCTGGTTTCTGGTTTCAGCCGATTGTTTACTCTCCTGTAATTCATTGAGTTCTGATTCATCATGACTCTCCTCTGCCCTGCTCTATCTCTATCTCAAGTCCTCTCAACTATCTCCTGCCACATTAGCAACAGCTGAAATAACTTTTTAATTTATTTATTTATTTTTATTTCAAGTAAATTTTTTTATGGTTTTAGTTTCATTTAACCAATAATAATGCTGGCCCAGATGTACCAAGGTACCAAAGTATGCAACTCTCAACGTTTCTTATAAAATTCCTCGAATTCAAAAAACAATCTTCCTGTATGTTAACATTTAACTTTTTATTTCTCCTAATAAATCTGAGACAAACTTGATACCTAAAGGAATAATTCTCCAATTCTGTTATCTCCTCACCCTCATGTCATTCCAAATCGGTATGCACTTTTTTTCTTCTGTGGATTTCATCCATACAGTAAAGTCAGTTGGGTCCAATGTTGGTTTGGATCCTACTGATTTTCATTGTGTGGACAAAAATGGTTAAAACATTCTTTAAAATATCTGTTATTTAAAGAAATTGTTTTCCACAGAAGAAAGAAAGGGTTACAACAACATGAGGGGAGTAAAGGATGAAAGAACATCATGAACTCTATTAAATCCCTTGAACTAAGAAACAGAAACCTCTGAGCAATAACATTTTCCTCTGAGCACTTTTCAACAGAATCAAGACAAAAGCATGGATACTGGACGTGTAAAGAAAGAACGCTTAATCTTTATGCCATAATAGATTAATTGCATTAGGAGTGTGTGTATGCTATCACTGTAGTGGTATAATATTGCTGCTTCATCTAGTGAGGCACTGGCAGATAATGGTAGATGAATGGAGGGTAGCCAGACTCTGCTGGCTGCCCATGGGGGAGTAATTAGCCATCGTGATTATAGTGATGTTTACACACCGCAGATGGAAATGTCAACACTGACATTTCTCATCATCACAGATACGGGACACAATTAACAACTGTGTGCAGTTCTGTGGGATTTTAAGACATCTCTTAATTTTGCCTCTAACCTACGTGTGGCTTTAAAAGCTTGCTGTTCGTCACTCAGATGCTTTTACGTCATTATGTTGTAGTGTAAAGTACTGGTCAGTGGGAGTGGAGGGGATCATATATATCCAGGTTTCATTTCATTCGCACTGTGACAGTGTGATTAGAAACCATTAGGGCTGGTGGTATGATTACATTTTTAATGAGCATTTGAGATCAGGGTTGGGGGTGGCCGCCTGCTCCCTGTGCCATTTCCTGCGACAGAATGAGTTGTGGGGCTTGTTTGTTGCTGTGAATATTGCTTTGGAAACTTATTTGGCTGGAATATAATTTTCTTCATCATGCAGTCTCTCTGTCTCTGCATGTTCCCTTTCATTTTACTTTGGGATGAAGCTGCTTTCATTTTCCTTGCATACTGATTTGTCATTTCATTCTCATAGTAAAATGACTGAAATGAGAATTAGTCAGTATAAAAAATAATTTAAGCCTACTTTGCATCCAGGCCATCATGCATCTAGAGTGAGCTTTAGTCACAGATCATTCTGTAGAAAGTCAAACAAAGCCTACACAAAAGAACGTAAAGGAAATCAAGCATAAATGAATAGTTTAGATAAAATTCAAATTCTGTCATCATTTATTTACCATCATGTCTTTCCAAACCCATAGGATTTTCTTTCTTTGATGGGAACACAAGACATGCTTAGCAAAATCTCCAGGTTGCTCTTTTTGAAAGTAGCCTGTGCAATTCTTCTGAAGGTGTACAATAGCTTTATGAGAGGAACTGGCTGAAATTTAAGTTGTTATTCTCTGAAATGCTCCCCTATATGCTTAATTTTGAACTAATTTACACTTGTATTTGCATTGGGTTCATTTAGTTTCCACAAAAATATAAAGCAGCACAACTGTTTTCAACATTGACAATAATAAGAGATGTTTCCTGAGCAGCAAATCAGCATATCAGAATGATTTCTGAAGGGTCATGTGATAATGAAGAGTGGAGTAATGGCTGCTGAAAATTCAGCTTTGCCATCACAGCAATAAATTACAGTTTAAAATACTGAAATAAAAACCAGTTATTTGAAATGGTGCAAATATTTCACAGTATTATTGTTTTTGCTGTATATTTTGTTGCATGTTCCCTGTGTTTGTCTTTGGACTTTTATGTTGAAGTTGTTCCTATTGTTTCTGTGTTCACTCCCCGTGGTTAGTTCCTGTTTGCATTGTGCTGTTTGTTACCATGGTTACACTTGTTTGTTGCTATAGTGATAAATCTGTCTCACCCGTTACTTGTTAGTCCCTCGTTACCCATTGTGTTTAATCAGCGCTAATGTTTCACTTGTTGTAATTGTGCCTTTCTGCTCATGTTTTTTTCTTGTTGTTTGTTCCCTTAGTCATACTGTTAAATGCCCTGCATATAGATCCACGTCCCTGCCTGCTTACATTTTTCAAATAAATGTTTAATAAAAAATTGTGCAATTCAGAACATTCATTCTTGATGTGATCAGTCACTAGACATGAGAGCCGATGATATTGAATGTAAATCGTTGTCAAACCTGGTACATTATGTTTTGGGACACCTTGTTTAAAGGAGATTTGAAGGGACGATTTTCAGTGAATAACAACTTTAAATTTCATACAGAGCTTATTGTATTGTCACTGTAATGAAGCTTTTTTCTCCTTTTTGATATATTGCGGATTTGATATATTGCGGATTCTGTAAACAACTGCTTTTAGTAGAAACAGTCATAGAGCTACGAATGACATGATAAAATGAATAAATATATGATAAAAAGAATACTCTGCTATATTGAATAAACTAAAGATCCTCCCATTAGTTAGTGTGTCTTTAGAAATGTGTTAAAGTGTGAGACCTTTTGAACCTATTTGATGGTCTGTATGTCCACTGCTCATTCATTTCACCTGCTCATGTTTATCTGTGTTCTCTCTTCGGCATGAATCCATTTAGGCTGGTCAAAGAGGAGTGATGAATACAGCATCAGATGAAAACAGCTGCTGTGTTTGTATGGATGTGCATCTCTGTGAATTGTTAAGAGATTTTAACCTGAGCTTTAGACTGGTTTATCTCTCAGGCATTTCAGTCTGCCACACCAGAGACTAGGACACGAATAATGGACTAGAGGAGGAGATTAAAAAGTGACACTCTGATATTGGCAGAGAAAGAGATTGTAAAGATTATAAACAGAACAGAGGAGAGGAAGTGCCATAAAGTGCTGGAGTCAGATGAGAAAGCCTAATTTCGAGACTGTCACAAAGAACAGCTACAAAAGAACAAAAAGTGATACATTGGACAGATAAAAAGACAGGATGAGGAAAGAGGGAGAGAGAGAAAACAGCTGATGTTGTTCCAGAGCCCTGCCCAACTCTCAATGAGCACAAGTGCTCCATCAGTGAGGGTTTCCATGGCTACACAGGCTTTCCCCCGACCCCATCTGAGCAGATTCACAAGATTAGTCCTAAGAGAGCTTCAGTATCTGCTCTGCAGGCACTGCCACGTAGTGCAGTGTGTCTCAGCCTGTGTGTCTCACTGTCCTTCTCTGTCTGGGTGTTCAGTTTGATTACATATTTAAAGGTTTTCACAAATGATCTAGATTTCTGAATTTTTAGATTTCTAGTTGTCTAGACTTGGACTGGTCCGTTTCAGTATTCTGCAGCCAAATGTATTTGTATAATTAAAGCTTAATTGTATACAGTTCATGTGCAATTTTCATGCATTGGTCATCTCACACAATTAAATAATTGCTTCTCAAATTAATATTTCATGTCTTTTTTTATGTATTTGAAAGTACACATATATAAGAGTTATAATGTACAGACAGCCAGCCTTTATCACAAAATAAATCCATTTAGGAACCCTCCATTTCACGTTTGGGTCTCATGGATAGTTTTGCGGTAATGACCGGCTGACTGTACACTATCCCTTACTAATAATGCAGTATGCTTGTATATGTACACTACCATACACTAACAATTTCAACTACCAAGTCGGAACAGCATTGTAGATTCTGGAAGAGTACCTGAAAGTGTATATTCCCACATTTCACAGATCTTTTTTACTATTTTGTAACCATGTCCCTATTTATTGTTTCTCATAAACACAAAAAGCCTTTCATGGACTGGCGTAAAATGCTCTTTCTTATTTATGGAAAATTATCCATTTATGTGCTATTGTCCATTTTGTCTGTGTGTAAATGTGTGTGTAGCTGCTGTTGAAGCCTGTGTGCTTCATGGGTTGAAGCGGAGAGCTGCCGGTTTCCTACGAAGCAACAAGATAGCTGCACTCTTCGCCAAAGTGGGCAAAAGCTTCCCTCCAGCTGAGGAGCTGTGCAGAAAAGCCCAGGAGCTGGAGCTGGTCTTTGAAAGCAAGTGAGAACAGACTCCTGTGATCTCCTCCAATACAACACTCAAAAATACAATAAAGCAATAGAACACACTGTAGCAACAGACTTTAGTGTATTTCATATATATATATATATATAATCTGCATCTCATAGCAGATATAACCAACCCAGCATATGTCCTCTGGCAAATATTATTTCTGGAAAAAGTAATATGCTCGGTAGTACCACCTAGTGGACAAAAGTTCATTTAAACAAGTATCTACATGGGAATTGATTTGGACAGTTTAAAGGGGTCATATGATGCGATTTCAAGTTTTCCTTTCTCTTTGGAGTGTTACAAGCTGTACGTGAATAGATAAGATCCCTAAAGTTGCAAAGACTAAAGTCTCAAACCCAAAGAGATATTCTTTTGAAAAAAAAGGTAAGGCTCACCCACGCCCTCCAAAAACGCCTCGTTTAAACACGCCCCCACATGTCTACGTCACGATGTGGGAAGATTTGCATAACGCCGCCCAAATGTTCACGCAAAGAAAGAAGGCGTAACTTTGATTCTCGCTGTGGTATTGTTGCCGCCGCCATGTCATGGAGACGCTGTGTGTTTCGTTGTGAAAGCGTTTGTTTGGTCTTCCAAAAGAGGACACAACTAGAAATCAGTGGTTAAGTTGTATTTACAATACTGTTCCAGAACACTTCAACCCAAATATTCAGATGTGTGCAGAGCATTTTATGGAGGACTGTTTCCTGATCCTGGAAGAGTAGACTACAATGCCGGCTGT
>NW_015555725.1:1424810-1428335 GCF_001515605.1 Sinocyclocheilus anshuiensis
CCGCATAAACACATTTCATTACACCAAATACACAAAATAATGTTCTTTTTTAGCAACGTCATATGACCCCTTTAAAAATGTTTTGTTGAACTTTGTTCTTTGCTTCAGACGAAGTCAGTCTCTCTCATACAGCGAGAGCACCCGTAAGATGCCCAAAGTCCCAAACTTCTCGCTTCAGGCTGTCAGACACTTGTGGATCCACACCGCACTCATTGAGAAAGTGCTGGACAAGATTGTACTGTACCTGGTGGAAAACAGCAGGTGAGAGAGGTGGGATAGAGATATAAAGAACAAGCAAGCTTGACCCGTTTCTTTCAGGTACAATCAAACTTGCCAGCTTGCTTTATGATAAATTTAAGTTACTTTTAATGTTGTTTCAGTAAGTTTTACGAGAAGGAGGCTATCCTAATGGATCCTGTGGACGGCCCTATCCTCGCCTCTTTGTTAGGTAGACGTGCTTTTTTTTTTTAAATCATTCTCATTAATGCCACAGGTCATCTGGTGACATATTGTCATTTACGCTGTTTTAAAACCTTGTGAAATCAGTGATAAGCTCAATGGAAAAAATAAAGCTGGTGGACAAGAGAAATATTACATACTGAAAAGTAAAATATTTACTGAAAAAAAAAATATATCTATATATTATGTTATTTTAGATTATCCACTAGTTAAGTTTAAAGGGTTGGTTCACCCAAAAATTAAAATTCTGTCATTAATTACTCAATCAAGAGAAGAAATTGTTGAATAAAGTTGAAATTTTAGTTTTCTTTGCACACAAAAAGTATTCTTGTAGCTTCATAACATTACTGTTGAACAACTGATGTCACATGGACTATTTTTTCAATGTCCTTACTTCCTTTCTGGGCCATTAAACGTTTCAGTTGCATTGCTGTCTATGCAGGGTCACAAAGCTCTTGGATTTCACCAAAAATATCTTAATTTGTGTTCCAAAAATGAACAAAGGTCTTACGGGTTTGGAACGACATGTAGGCGAGTAATTAATGACAGAATTTTCATTTTTGGGTGAACTAAGACTTTAATATTTTACACAATATTTTTGTTCTACCTATTTTTATGCTTATATAGTACCAGGCCATTAGCTTAGCAACATGATAACCATGTAGAGCACTAATTGTGTGGCACAGAGTTGCTGCCTATGTGGAACATTTCAAATCATTCACTAATGAAGGGTTCTTGATGGCTAGGATGCTGCCTTAGAATGCAGCTGCCTATTTAGGGAGGCAGCATACTAGGTTTTGGTACGGAGCTATTTTCTCTTATTGTTTCTTTTGTATTGCTGGCATTGTGCAGATAATCTGTTTTCCACTTTATTTCTTCTTTAGTAGGTCCCTGTGCGTTAGAGTACACTAAAATGAAGACGGCAGATCATTTTTGGACCAATCCTTCAGCTGACGAGTTGGTGCAAAGGCATCGTATTCACAGTGGTCACTGCCGACAAGACTCCCCTACAAAAAGACCTGCTCTCTGCGTGAGTGACTTGTGATTGTAGAAATGAGTTTATTACCATTTTTTTTGTAGGTTGAAACACTTTATCTTATCCCAGTTTATACTGTACAAGTAAATGTGCATTTCTCTTTGGTGCTGTGCAGAAATTACATACATCACCTTCAAAATGATTATGTGCAGGGTGATATATTGATCTTAGCATTCTGGGTTATGGCACTTTACACCAAGAATTCATAAACACTGCAATATTTAAAATGATGTGTTCCTAAAAAGGTCAAGAATGAGAGCTAATTTTATAAAAACATTAATATTTTCAGTCTGTTCGCATTTGGCAAAATTAGAAAAATTGAAAGCTCTTGTGCATCTGAACGAGATGGAAGTGCCATTTCAAATTGAAAGTTCAGGTCATTTGAAATTCCCTTGATGTTTTCAACCGTGCCTCAAGGAAATGTCAGGGGTCACAAGCAGTTTATAGTCAGTCAATTGCATGTCACATTGAAGTCATAATATATAGTGACAGCCAATTAGGCTTGTTTTTCAGTATTATGCACCAGTGCTTTCAACATCTTGTGTAATTTGGTTAGTTTTCAATGCATGACAGTTGAGCTTGTTTAGGATGTTGCACATCATTTTTTTACACAACATACTGCATAACATAGATAAAGCAAAGGCAAAATAAATGACATCTGAATATTTCAGTGCAAGAGCTTTTAGTTTGTGTATTTGATCTTGTTCAGTGAGGTTTTAGCCTTTGAAATCAGTGCAGTTCATTCCATCACAGACCTCTGAAGAGGGTGGTCCATAAGAGTCATGCTGCGGTCAGTGTATTTGAGTGTAGTTGCTGTTTCTGAGGAGAGTATGAACCTTCACTCAAGAGATATGTTTCACATCATTACCCAGCTCCATTACCAAACGCACGGTCAGATTCCTGACTGATCACCCTCTCTGGCCATTGCCAACACCCACACAACAGCAGGACACACAATGCTTGTTTTTCGTCTCTGATAGACCTGACTGCACTGCACTCCGGGCTTGTTTTCTGATGTATTTTTATTACAAATATCTGCTAGTGATCTGTAAAAGCCCAGTTTTTGGTGTTGAGTGCCTTTTTGATATATGAAAGAGGAGACGTAAGTATACATCTAATGACTCACCTGCGGCCACACATTTATCCACCTTTGACTGATAGATGTAGAGGCATATTATTAGGAAAACAAGATGAATATCTCCTATAACACTTTGTTTGCTAGTGTTTATCACGTTTATTGTGTATATTGTCTGGTGAGATTAGTCTTTGATGTAATGTTTAGGTAGAAACATATTACGTTAGTGATTGCCCACAGCTCTTAATAATGTGTGCATGTGTGGGTCCAGATTCAGAAAAGACACTCCAGTAGTAGTATGGATGAAAGGCCATCTCCCTCCCCCTCCGCCAGAGACTACGTGGAGTCTCTTCATCAGAATTCCAGAGCGACCCTCCTGTTCGGCAAGAACAACGTGCTGGTGCAGCCGGTAAATAATGCATTAAACAGCTGTCAATTATGACAGATCATTAGAGGACTATTTCTGACTGCATATTTTATCTAAAGATTAAATTACTTGGTTTTATTGCAATTAAATAGAGAAGCTATTACAAAAAGTGCAAACAAAGACTAGTTGCTGAAAACATAGTATGAGCAGCATTTATTATTGATTATAGGTTTATAGTTGCTTCATAACGTGGGCTTCTGTTGTGGTGTTTTCAGAGGGATGATATGGAAGCAATCCCAGGGTACCTCTCTCTACACCAGACGGCTGACTGCATGACTCTGAAATGGACACCAAATCAGCTAATGAACGGCTCCATGGGAGATCTCGAATATGAGAGGAGGTGGGACTCAGAAGAAACAAAAGAAACCCTTTTTAAAAAGGAAATAACATTGATTTGTTCTTTTAATAATATATAATGTATGAATTATCTCTTTGAATCGGAGTATCACAGGATATGATAAGATGTAATATACAGTGGGTACGGAAAGTATTCAGACCCCCTTAAATTTTTCACTCTTTGTTATATTG
>NW_015555725.1:1428516-1430306 GCF_001515605.1 Sinocyclocheilus anshuiensis
TGAAAAATTGAAGGGGGTCTGAATACTTTCCGTACCCACTGTATTACAGGTTTGCTCGTTCCACCATAATACAGGGATGCAAGCTTGTCACATTTCAGTGAAAATCGCCATGCTAAATCTTCCTAAGTAATGAGAAACATTTCTAAATCTGTTGTCAACAAAAGAGAAGCTTTAAAACCTGCAGATGTCCACCAAAATAAAAGCTCTATGGTTTAACATTCGAAAGCGAAGTAATGTATTTATTGTATAATGTTCAATGTTTATATTTTTAACTATATAGAGTGACATTTTCCCTATATCCTCCTTTTTACCCCTAATGAGTTTTCATCCCAGAAAATAAGGAAAAGTATTCCTAACTTCATGAAGAAACTGAAACAGTGCATGATTTTTTTCTTTGAATAATGTTAAATGAAAATAATTTTGAAACACTGAAATGTAAGTATTTATATTATTAAATAACTAACACTAACCTGTTTTCCTGCAGTGTTTACTGGGACTACGCCATGACAATCCGCCTGGAGGAGATTGTGTACCTGCACTGTCATCAGCAGGGTAGGTGACATTGTGCCAGGTTGAAAAACATCCAACTGGCAGCCAAATGAGACACATCCTGCAGTTTCTTATTTGTCCATAATTCTTACAGATCAGTTTAAATAATTCATACACATATAATATGACCGTAATGTAATAGTACATAATTCTACAACATTCATAGACCCTACAAAGTTGCTGAAGGTTAAAAGCATATCTAACATTAATAGTCTCCACTTGGGTGTACTCAAATATTCAGCCAATATCCTCAGTTGTACTTGCCCTTTTCATATTCATCCAAGCACAAGATCAGTGGACCGATGAGAGAGAGCAGAATTAATCAGAACATAATTGCTTCTGGAAAGAGATGAGAATTTAAAGTGAGGCTTTACTCAGATTATGAAGCAATGTAATTCTGCTAATAATGGCAATGAATAATTCCTTATTGTACAGGCTGTGTCATGGCTTCAATATTAAGTACATCAGGATGATTCAGATATTAGATACTGTTAAGAGAGGAATTGTTTTGCATGGTAAAGAGGATTTCACTATGTGCAAAACATGTATTTAACCTAGTAATAGGTGATAGCAAGAGACTGTGTCATTTAAATGTCAATGAACATATCACATTATTTAATATTAATTCCATTGTGTATGTATTTTTGTCTGCAGTGGACTGTGGGGGAACAGTGGTTCTAGTTAGTCAGGATGGGATTCAAAGGCCTCCGCTTCGTTTTCCCCGTGGTGGTCACCTCCTACAGTTCCTCTCCTGTCTGGAAAATGGTCTGCTGCCTCACGGCCAGTTAGACCCTCCGCTTTGGTCCCAGAGAGGAAAGGTTAGAAATTGATCTGTACAACATTTAATGTTACTATAGACCAGGGTTCCTCAATTAGTTTTCGCGGAGGGCCAAATTCTGCCAACAACACCAAGCCAAGGGCCACTGACCTATATATATATATATATATATAATGTACCATTTTAAAAACCTCATGAATCTGAATAATGAAAATTCTACCATCATTTACTCAACGTCATGTGGTTCCAAACCTGTTTGACTCTTGTTATTTTTATTTATTTATTTTTTTTGCTATTGTAAACAAAAGAGGATATATTGAAAAATGTATTTGGACCTCACTGAATGTGCCAAAAAAGTGAGTAAATGACAGAATTGTAATTTTTGGGTGAACTGTCCATTTGATAGTTTGATATACTGTATATATATATATATATATATATATATATATATATAAACAATTAA
>NW_015555725.1:1430876-1431885 GCF_001515605.1 Sinocyclocheilus anshuiensis
ACACACACATATATATATACATATATATATATATTTGTTATTATTATTACAATTATTATATTGTTGCTTTTGTTAAAATAATCACAAGTTGGTCACAAGATGAATATTCAGATTTTTTTCCCCAGTAGTCTGTTTTATTTAAACAATTGTGAACATTTTTGCATTTAGATACAGAAGAACTTTGCCTGTTGAATATTAAAAACAAATGAACAAACAAAAAATCTGGATCTCCATGTCTGCCATGCAAATCAACTGTTCCTGCTCATCTCCAGACCGGAATGAATCTCTTCTCTCCACTTTCCCTAATTGCAGATTAAATTATTAGATTTGGCAGTATTAATATTTTTGTGCTTAGATTTTTTTGGGGGGGGGAGATCAAAATGTAACACTGTGGGTCCCAACCAGACACGATGTGATAAAAAGTATCTTTTTCTTCTAGTTTTTGTCCTAACCACTCGCGACAGCGACACGTGACAATAAGCGACATGGGATTCTATTTTTGGAACGGTTTTTATTTTCTGCGACGTCGCGCAGGAACAACATACAACATATGACAGTGACTTTTCCATGTAGTTTTTGTCCTAACCACCCGTGAAAGCAACACGTGACAATAGCGACAGGGGATTCTATTTTAGGAACGGTTTTTATTTAAAAAAAAAAAAAATAATAATTTTATTGGGAAGTCCTGGCCTAATGGTTAGAGAGTCGGACTCGTAACCCAAAGGTTGCGGGTTTGAGTCTCGTACCGTTATGTGCTTTATTCAATGTTAAAAGTGTCTAATGTGAGTTTGAATATTATTTTGCGTTATCTTTATAGCCATAGTGAAAGCAACAATAGATATTTTACCTCAGATCTTGAAAATAAATCAAAGCAAACTTGTACCTTAAAACTGTGAACTCACTGCAAACCAACACACGTGTAATCCATAACAAAAATATCAGTCACTCACTCACTCACTCACTCACTCACTCACTCACTCACTCAAAACTGTTCAGTCCATTCACATTT
>NW_015555725.1:1433413-1450579 GCF_001515605.1 Sinocyclocheilus anshuiensis
ATACAAAATATGACAGTGATAATCTCAGGTAATGATTATGTGCTTTATTCAATGTTAAAAGTGTCTAACGTGAGTTTGAATATTATTTTGCGTTATCTTTATAGCCATAGTGAAAGCAACAATAGATATTTTACCTCAGATCTTGAAAATAAATTAAAGCAAACTTGTACGTTAAAACTGTAAACTCACTGCGAACCAACATGTGTATTCCGTAACAAAGATATCACTCACTCACTCACTCACTCACTCACTCAAAACTGTTCAGTCCATTCACATTTGAATCATTAGCTATTTTCCGTGTCCACTTTTCTTTTCTACACACTCGCCATGTTTTTGCTGTCACATCGTATCTACACTGGACGCGACAAAGCATTGCAAATCATTTGAACTTTGTGTCAGTACATTATAAATAGAACGAGTCAGCAGTTTACTGTCGGGGATTTGTAGTGTAGCGTCGCATCCAAGACAGCATCACTGATTATATAACGAGTTCTAGGCTATTGTATTTGATTGCATCCGGTGTAGACACGATGTAAGTTAATGTAGCTTTCTGATGCTGCATTTGAATTTTCATGCCACATTATTTGAAATTAGCGCGGGCCAAACTTTTTTCTCTCACGGGTGACAGGCCGGATGTGGCCCGCGGGCCGCCTATTGAGGAACCCTGCCTTAAATTAATCAAACGTGACGGTAAAGACGTGTTTTAAAACATTTCTTTTACAATTAAATGCTGTTCTTTTGAAGTTTTTATTAATCAAAGAATCCATAATGTATCATGGTTTCCACAAAAATATTAAGCTGCACACCATATGATTTCAACATTCATAACAATAAGAAATGTTTCTTGAGCAGCAAGTCATCAAATCAGCACTGAAGACTGGAGGGATGGCTGCTGAAAATTCAGCTTTGCCATCACAGGAATAAAAAACATTTTATAATAAATTAAAATAGAAAACATTCATTAAGTTGTACAGTAATTATATACAGTTTTCATTGTATTTTTTGAGCAAATAAATACAGCAGTGGTGAGCATAAGAGACTTATTTCACAAACAAACGCCATGCTTCGCTGTTTGAGCTACAGATTCAGGATGCTATGCAGATTTTTATTGTATTATTTAGATCAATTACAATCTCTTGCTGTGCTGTAATTTGTATGTCTTGATTGATCAATCCGTCAATTGCAATTATTTTTGTGTGTTACTAATAAATTATGAACGGGGTAAATCTTTTGCCATTAATTGTGCATAATTACATTCTACACTGCACATTGCTCGTCATCTGCAGTCATTGTATCTTGAACTAATGCTTCACTTCTCTTTTTCCAGGGTAAAGTATTTCCTAAGCTAAAGAAGAGATGTCCACAGGGATCCTCAGACTCTGTCTCAGACAAAGAAGAGGAAGAAGCAACAGATTATGTCTTCCGCATTGTTTTCCCAAACAGCCAGTCAGAATTTGGTAAGAGACTGAATCTTGGTATTAAACAAGCTCTTGAGCCAGTAAATGTTTCCGATTATGGTACGACTATTATTCAGCTTTTAGAAGTGGATAATAGGAAAAAGGGCCTCTTGTATCCATCAAGGTATTGTTTGTCATTTTGGTTTTTATCCATTTGTGCATCATCCATCAAAAACATTCCTTTGGTTTTACTGAAATGTTTTGACTCATTACAGTTACTTTTACCCAGTCCTCCCATCTCTCCCTGGGTACTGTACTCCTGGCCCGATCTATCTCCCTGAACTACAGGGGGCTGTGGCCTCCTAAACGCCAGACCCTGGTGATGTCAAAGCACCACTGCAGCTGCCCGGGAGAGTCCCCATCCTCCTCTGAGCCCAGCTGTAATTCTCCATGCCACCTCTCATCTATGTGTTCATGTATCTGTCTGACGCACCAACTTCTTGCTGGTTTGCTTGCTTTTATGGCCTCTAAATCTGCAAGTTTTCTGTTTTGTGCAGGAGTCGTCCTCCAGTGAAATTCAGTGACCTTTGGTTAATTGTGGGCTAATGGTTTAGTGTTTTCAGGGAGCCTTGAAATGTATGTTTACTGTATAATGACCCATGTGTGTTTGTAACAGTAATAGAGGCTTTTAAATCTGACCTAAAATGTGATCCTGTTAATTTTGTGGGCCACAGCAACCATTATTACTTCATGAAATCCATGAAGACTGATATTATTGCAGTATTTTCTTGTTTGTTTGTTTGTTTGTTTTAAGCTGGGTGTAATAGTGGGCTCTTGTTGCTCTGCTTGTGGCTAAATAAGTTCCTTTTTGTATCCAGATGGTCAATGCATAATCAGATTTCTCTGTGTGTGCTTGTCTGTTAGTGGCTCCAGAATTGATAGATCAGGGAATAAACATGTGGCACCCAACACCAAGGAAATCATCTTGCTCTTCCTGCTCACGGAGTAGTTTCTCTGATGGAGCACCACCCAATGGATGCAACCATGAAAGGTACGATGACAGAATGTAATATTGTATAGTCCAGAAGTTATAGAAGTAATTTTGATGTATTTAATTAGAATTGAAAAGAAACCTGCAAATAAACAAGAATAATGGTCTGAGGTACTCACAGTAGAATTTAAATTTAAATATTATTTATTTTTTTATTTTTTTACATTTAAATTCACTCAAAAATCACAGTTAGGTATTACTTTATACCCAAGTAACACCTGGTTTACATGTAAAAACTATAAATCTAAATTACATAACTGTTAAATTTATATTTAAGGAAAAAACATTATCTCATCTGCAGGGCCCCTCTGAAGTTGCTGTGTGACAATATGAAGAACCAGATCATCTCTCGAGCTTTCTATGGATGTTTGTATTCATTACTCATACATTTATAGTCTCACAACACCATCTTTTTCCATCAAAGGTGACCTTCACATTCTTGAGTGTCTCCCTTATTCAATCAATCAAACATATATTTTGCCCTCTCAGGGCTGGCGTACTGCCGTCTCCTGTCCACGGTACGCACTCACCTGTCTGGCCTTGTCAATCACACTATTGTGGAACCAGATGTGCCCACTGACGCCTATGGTGGCCTCACAACAGAAATGTGGCAGAAGTTTCTTCAAGACTGCACTGTACGTGCACACACACACACACACACACACACACATATACATGAACCTGCCTGGAGTCCAAAGCAGACAGGTTCAAATGAGTCTTCACCAGATACTCATTAATATTTATTTGTCCCTAATCACAGTTCTCTCATTCTCATCACATAAACAGTATGTTTGGATGACTAATGTTGAGAGCCTGAGTGCCAGAGTGGCGGCACTAAAGGATGAAAATCGATGTAAAATCCCTTATGGCTGTGATCGTTAGTGTTCTTATACTGGCAGACTAATTTATACTCTAAACAGCCAAACCAATATGTATATATATTTATTTTTTTATATATTTTTTTTTAATGATTTAACTGATTAGCATAGTAAAGTGGTGAGAAAATGTAAATGTAAATAAATTCAAGTACCATTTTGTGCTTGGAAGTCAGTTTACCTGTTTTGGAGTCAGTGTATACTTGCTCTTTTGCAGACCTATGAGGAGAAGGAGTTACTGAGGCTAGTTTATTTCGGTGGAGTTGAGCCTTCTTTACGAAAGGAAGTCTGGCCTTTCCTGCTGGGTCATTACCAATTTGGGATGTCTGAGGCTGAGAGAAAAGAGGTGTGTATTTTTTTTTGCTTAAAATTGTCCTCCCAAACAGTTTTAAGTTGCAGTCACATTTACATTGCTAAGTGAAATTTTGCATGAGAAATCCCTATGCAGATTTTTTTTGCCAGTTTTTGCCAGCAAACTTAATGTGACCATGACTTTAGTCTTTATTCTCTTTAAGATTTCCAGTGATTGCCCTGGAATTTGGCATTTAATTATTTTTAGTCCGCTCCTTTCTATTGCAAGATTAATTACATTTCAGATGGTTTGTGAATCAAAGCACTTGTTCCATTGCCATCAAATAGCTTTCATTGTAAGATAATCTCCTCTTTACGTGTTGCCATTTCTGAAACTCTGAACTGCAGGTGGATGAGCAGATGCGAGCGTGCTATGAGCAGACGATGAGTGAATGGCTGGGGTGTGAGGCCATTGTTAGGCAGAGAGAAAAAGAACAGCACGCTGTGGCGTTAGCCAAGTGTTTGTCTGGGGCGAGTATAGACAGCACCACACAAAGAATAATGCACCGTGACTCCACCATCAGTAATGAGGTGAACGCAAAAGACCTAAGACCAAAATATATTGTTTGCAGGCATTGAAGACTTTCATTCCAGACTGAAATGTTTGCTTTTGATTTTTTGCAATATTTACTTCAGGATGTGTTGTGTTTGTCATTCAGTCCTCGCAGAGCTGTAGTTCAGGCAGGCAAAGAGATTCCAGGCTGCAGAGCGACTCCAGCAGTGGTACTCAAGTAAGCCTCACACTGATGTTGTGGCCAATACATGAATATTTGTTGTAATAGTTGCCATTGTTTTTAAAACTTAACTGGTTTTATTTTGACTGATGTTCCTCACCCTCACACTCTTTCCTGGTAGTTCTTCACTTCTCAAAACCCCTTCCCCTGGAGTAGCTTGCTTCCCTTTGGTTTGTTTTTCCAGGTGTTTGAGTCTGTTGAAGAGGTCGACCAGATTGAGTCTGAGCCCAAGAGTGAAGACATCAAACATGTTTCCAAAATCTCAAATGGAACACCCCAAAATGGCACCAGTTCTCCAGACTCTGGTCACCCCTCTTCCAGAAACTTCTCCGTTACTTCTGGTCAGTCGGACTCCTTGAGCACAGAGGACAGTGGGATACATGACCCAAGCCTTAAAGCCCAACTACAGCTAGCAGTATCAAAGGAAAGGTTTGCAAGTTCATCTGGAGAGGAAGGAAAGGTGACTGAGGAAGTTGAGACCAAATCGGTTGAGAAACTAGGTGTGAGAGAATATAGTAAAATTGAGGTTAACAAAGTGTTGTCTTTGGATGCAGTTGTGACAAAATCAGAGAGAAGCAAGAAGGCCACAGAGAGCTCAGAGAAAAGGGCAGAGGTCAAGACAGGGGGGTTGAAAACAGCTCGAGATGCTTTTGAGGCTCCTGCAGTAGCTCGCAGCCACATGACCAAAATGGAAGTGGGCGAATCTACAGAGAGAACTTTGACATCAAAAAATAAAGCACTGGCACAGCAAACTGAGTCAGATATTCCCAAAGCAACAGAGGTCGTGGAATTGACTCCTCCAGAGCCAAAGATGAATGAGAATCGGGTAAATGTGGACATTGAAAGGTCCCAAATGGGAATTAAAGATATTAGAGCAATCCAAGAGAAACCTTTGGTAACAAAAGATCATAAATTATCAGATGCACTTGAGCAGAAGGTTGTAGCTGTCACACTGGTGTCTGTTTCAAAGGACGGTGATACAGAGAAAGAAACGGCGAAAACCAATGAAATAAGCCAAGTTAAATACTCCAAGACATACATGGATGATGCCAACAATATTAGTGGCTCACAAATAGCTTTAAGACCAGGTGATGAGAAAGAGAAGAAGACTATGAAGACCAGTGATTTATCCAATGAAGCTGGAACCGCAGTAAAGAGGAAAGCAGCATCAGTTCTCTCAAAAACCACTGGTACAGAGCAAAGAGAAGAGAAGGTTGTTACAATGAGGACCACACACAAAGAAATGCAGCGGAACGCTCCAGTAGTTGAGGAGATGGTGGTTCCTTTGGTGCATGAAGCTTTTAGCACAAGAGAGATGGGTGAAGCCCAAGATGCAACCGAGTCAGACGAGTCTCCCTCTGCCATTGAAATGGAAGAGATTCCTACAGCTAAAGTGTCCATGGCCTGGGAAAGGAAGAGTTCACCCAGAAGCAAGGGTAATGAGCAGGCAGCTGTACCTGTATTGGAACTCAGGCTGGAGGAAGCTCATGGAAAGCCTAGCTCTGACGGAATGAATTCTGAGGAGCCAGAGATGGAGAGTCTTTGCCCACAGCTTGATTCACTGGCTGTGAACACTACGGATGAAGCTACCTCTCCAGTTTCCTCTATAGGCACCACTTATTCTGTAAGCACATGTTTCAGAGAGGTATTTTTATATTAATATAGTTAACTATATCTATTATCTATATAAATCTGTTCACCTTTGTAATTGCAGCAAGAGCTTTTGGACATGTACAGTCTGAATCTGCACCGCATTGATAAAGACGTTCAGCGCTGTGACCGAAATTACTGGTACTTCACACCTGCTAACTTGGAGAAACTACGCAATATCATGTGCAGGTAATAAAATCATTCCTTTATTGGCCTTCACTGTTTGTGCTTTGCTTTCAGTTGTTTTGTTTTTGATCAAAAATACTGTAAAAACAGTAATATTGTGAAATATGATTACAATTACATTTTTTCAGGATTATTTTGTTAATAAAAATCTCAAAAGAATAGAAATAGAATTATTTTAAATAGAAGTCTTTTGTACTATTATAAGTCTTTAGTACTGTCACGTTTGATTAATTTAATGCATTCTTGCTGAATAAAATTTATAATTTTTTTTTTGTTTTTGTTTTTAAAAAAAAAAATCTTACTGACTTTTCAATGGTTCAACTTTAAGTTAAAATTTACTAACAATAATAATTTAATGAATAATCAAATGTAATCTTTTGCAAATATCAACATTAATATCCAGTTTTGCACTGTATATTTTTATGTTGTCATACCTAAAAAAAAACATTGAAAAAAACATTAACTTTTAACATTCATTTTAGTTTTTAGTGTTTTATTTTTAATAAATAGGATAGAATTTGAACACTGGCTATTTAAGAAAAGAATATAAGTTTTAATATCAGTGCATCCCTATTTCTAAGTAATCAGACTTATGAATGATTTTCAGCTGGCAGATGTAAAACATGCACAAAAAAAAAAATCCCACAGACCTACATTAAGTCATATCTAGGGGCCAGACTATTATAGAAACTTGGAGGTACCTCCGTGAAGTTGGCCCCCCACCCAACGCAAAACGTCGGCAAAATAGTCTCAATCGTTTGTGCTCCGTTTGTGCTGTAAAAAATTTATTTTGTGCTGCTTAAACGCACCTTTTCAAATGGACCACAATTAGAGAAGATTTTTTTTTTTTAATTGGTTTGTTTAATAGTAGACAAGTAAAGATAATTAATTAAATCTAAGTAAGGTAAACTATTGGATTTTACAGTGAGGAAAGCACATCCAAAAATGACGGAGTAGCCTATTATAGTATTCATTTGTGCATTTTTCAATTGTTTATTAAAGGTGCAAAACGTCATAAACAAAAATCAAAAAAATTCGATCAATATTTTGATCGAATATCGAAATATCGAATATCGAAAAACAAAAATCAAAAAAATTTATATTATACTTTTTCGGGCAGCATTTTGTGTACGGTTCTAATTTCAAATTTGGTTTTCAGGATGGCATTTAAAAATACAACAATCCTTCTTTTTTCATTTTTTTCGTCATGGTTAAAAAAGGAAAAACGAATGGATGCAAAAGTATAGGCTACACGGACCTAAAAATACAACAACCCTTCTTTTTTAATTTTTTTTCGTCATGGTTAAAAAAGGAAAGACGAATGGATGCAAAAGTATAGGCTACACGGACCTGGAAACAGTAGGCTATTGCATGTTTTATTTGTGTGCAGAAACAAAAATAGGCCTATGTATATCAAGTCTTTTTTTTTTTTTTTGTAAAGACAATGAAATAGGCCTAGTTTTTTTTTCCATTTAATTGGTCTAATTGAACGAATATGGCTACTAACAATTAAGTGACTGCGACTATTTCATGTGATTTGGTTTGCCGTTTGAATTTGACCTTATTACTTCAACTGTATTGTTAAAAAAAGACAGTAAAAACAAAAATACTGGTACAAACCAGCACAAACAAACGAGACTATTGGGGTAAGTTTGGAGCATGTGGGGGGCTGAGTGATCTCAAAATGATCATTAAATATTATTTTAATATCTAAAAAACCGAAGCAGCACAAACGAAACTTTTACCTGCACAAACCAGCACAAACGAAGCACAAACAAACAAGACTATTTGGGGTCATTTTGAAGCATGTGGGGGGCTGAGTGACCTCAGAAAATGAACATTAAATATTATTTTAATATCTAAAAAACCAAAGCAGCACAAAATAAAGCACAAACGATTGAGACTATTTTGCCGACGTTTTGCGTTGGGTGGGGGGCCAACTTCACGGAGGTCTTGGAGGTGAGCTCTTTGACTGCAACTGCATGTCAAAGCACATTAGACCAC
The DNA here is from genome assembly GCF_001515605.1 of Sinocyclocheilus anshuiensis. NCBI lineage: Eukaryota > Metazoa > Chordata > Actinopteri > Cypriniformes > Cyprinidae > Sinocyclocheilus > Sinocyclocheilus anshuiensis. The sequence continues at coordinate 1,441,662 of NW_015555725.1, forward strand.
TCAGAACTCTTGGTGTTGTGATGTAGCTCAAATATCCTGACCAACACATATAATGACTTGTCTGTTTCTGCAGTTATATCTGGCAGCACCTGGAAATTGGATATGTCCAGGGCATGTGTGACCTGCTCGCTCCCTTGTTAGTTATTCTAGATGATGGTGAGTCTGTCTTTGTAAATCCTGCTCTTCTTCATCTGTGTTTTTAAGTCAGTGCCACTGTGCCACGATAAGTATGTTTAGCCTTTCTCATCTGTTTTCTTGGAATCTTTTAGAGGCCATGGCTTTAAGTTGTTTCACTGAACTAATGACGAGGATGAATCAAAATTTTCCTCATGGAGGTGCGATGGACACCCACTTTGCCAACATGAGATCTCTGATCCAGGTCAAACGTCTGCTGCAGACATTTTTCTCTAATGTTTGTTTAAAAACATGCCTTAAAATGTAAAACGTGGATGTGACTGATCTTTTCACTTTGTGTGTAATTAGATTCTAGATGCAGAGCTGTTTGAGCTAATGCATCAGAATGGGGACTACACCCACTTCTACTTCTGCTATCGCTGGTTTCTTCTTGACTTTAAAAGAGGTAATAATATCTTTTAAATAGTATAATGAGAAAAAATATATAGTTTTTAAACTGCCATTGAAAACTAGCATGCAATGAATATAAAAGTGACATTTGAGAAGAAATGTCTTCTATTAGTTCTCAACTGCAATGAAATGAAGCCATATTTTGCTTAATGAATGTTCAGTCCCCTAATTAGCAATTGCAACGCCCTCTTGTTGATTGTGACTTAGTAATTTACAACTTATTATAATAATATTAGGCTAAGCACAAAGCTTTACTCACGTTAATGGTCATGTGCTTTATATGAGAAATATTAAATTTCATTAAAGGGATAGTTCACCCAAAAATTAAATTAGCCCATGATTTACTCACCCTCAAGCCTTGCTAGGTGTATATGTATATGACTTTCTTCTTTTAGACAAATCCAGTCTGAGTTATATTAGAAATTGTCTTTGATCTTCCAAGCTGTTTAATGGCAGTCAGCGGGTGTTGCAGTTCATCAGTCCAAAAGAAGTGAATGCATCCATCCATCCATCCATCCATCCATAATAAAAAGTGCCTCACAATTTTCATTTTTGGGTGAACTAAGCCTTTAAAGCCCTGTTATATTAAAAACTAAAATAGGAGAACCTGTTTATGGTTAAGTTATACAGTATTGTAAATACTGAAACATGATTTTCTCCAGTGATGCTTTGAGCCTCTTATTTATTTAAATTTGAACTATAGGCCTGACAAAAAAGGTACTATCACCTTCTTTGCCTAACATACATATTTCAATTCCTCAGAGTTGGTGTATGATGATGTGTTTGCTGTTTGGGAGGCCATCTGGGCTGCTAAGTGTGTCTCCTCCAGTCATTTTGTGCTCTTCATTGCTCTTGCATTGGTGGAGATATACAGAGACATCATTCTAGAAAACAATATGGACTTCACAGACATCATCAAGTTTTTCAATGGTAAATATATATTCATTATACACCCTGGCATGGTAACATAAATCTCAATGTCATGAACCTCTATTAAAAAAAGGTAATATAAAGACATCAGCAACAAGCATATAAGACAGCTATATAACCTAACCTTCACGGGCATTTCAAATCTAAAGAAAAGAGGATTGCGTAACCAAAATTCACCTCCATAGTTAATATTAACAGCAGAGTACAAACACCATTCAATTTCACAACCTGTTATGAACATCTGTTGCTTCTCATGTTTATGGAGAACTAGGAATGCCATTTCAAAACAAAAAGAAGGAATCAGTTATCATTTCATTAAAAATACATTTTTTACATTTTCAAACTGACAAACAAATACACATTAAATAATTTAAAATTATTCATGTTCAATTGTAGTTAAATGCAACAGTGAATAATTTTCACAGATTACAATTTTTTTTTAAAGGGGTCATATGATGCGATTTCAATTTTTCCTTTCTCTTTGGAGTGTCACAAGCTCTTGGTGCATAAAGAAGATCTGTAAAGTTGCAAAGACTAAAGTCTCAAATCCAAAGAGATATTCTTTATGAAAGTTAAGAGTCAGCCACACCTACCTAAAACGGCTCGTTCTAACACGCCCCCACATGTCTACGTCACGATGTGGGAAGATTTGCATAACGCCGCCCAAATGTTCACGCAAAGAAAGAAGGCGTAACTTTTATTCTCGCTGTAGTATTGTTGTTGCCGTCGCCATGTCGTGAAGGCGCTGTGTGTTTCGTTGTGAAAGCGAAACTACTTTGTTTGGCCTTCCAAAAGAGGACGATATCTGCTTCGTCATGCCTGGAGCTGATCCGTGCTGGTTGCTGAGGAAATACTACAACTTTGCGCTGTGGTCCAGCCCGGGGTCGTCACATGTGGTTGCCGGAAGCCCTCCGGACGCTCCTTCGTTGAATCCGCCGGCCGCGCCGTTTTTTTATGACCCCTTTAATAACATTTTTTTTTTTAATTTAAAAAAGTTATTTCTTTCTTTTTTTTAGCTACTCTTGGATGTACTCACAATTACAATAATTGCTTTCTCATATCCCGGATTATGTCACCTTTTGTTTTTTCAGAAATGGCTGAGCATCACAATATCAAGCAAATTCTGACTCTGGCTCGAGACCTGGTGTGCAAAGTGCAGACACTTATAGAGAACAAGTAACTCTGAAGCCTCTCACCTCTGTTGTTTATCGTGTTCACAATGTAACCCATCAGCCCTTGCTACAAAACAACAGGGAACATTTGGCCAAAGCTTAATGAGCTTCAAGTATATGGTAACATTTCCAATGCCAAATATCTTGATCTACCTGGAATCAGTCAGTGCACAATTTTTAACAGAGTCATCTGGCTCTTTAATCAGGTTTTACTGAACATCGTAGTACATAAAATTTTATAAGCAGATGCTGCTAATGAGTGGTCATTCACTGTTAGACATGGATTTTTATCCTGTGTCTAAAATGCAGTCAGGATTACCAGTCACTAGTGACTCATAGGCTCTATTCCAAAACCTAGTGAGCTGTCTGCTGCCTACTGCCTACATAAACTGAAATTTCTAATTTCATTCCAGTAGAATTTGGTGTTCGTTTGTTGCTAAGCCAACAACATGATATTCATACAGTATATAGCACACACACACATACTGGGTAGAATAGTCAGTTTAAATCAGATTTAAACTTTTATTGATACTTTTCGGTGAAAACGAGTATTTATAAACATTTTCTTTATTCATGTGATGCTGCCTTAAAATTTGACCAAAAGAACATATCTTAAAAACAGCATAATGTTGCAGAAGTGTGCCTATGATGCCTTAAAATGCTGCCTATGTAAGCAGCTCACTAGGTTTTGAAACAGAACAATAAAAGTTCAGGGGTTCAGGTCAAGTGCATTTTACTGCTAAGAGACAGTCACACTAGATTTCATGCTCCATTCACTTTCACATATATGGAGTGCACATATATACTCTACTGTTCAAAAGTTTGGGGCCAGTCTGATTTTTTTTAATGTTTTTAATTTAAATTTTCAGCAGCCATTAGTCAGTGTCTTTACTGTGAGTTGTTTCACTAAATCAGATCAGGTTATTGTATCACACAGTATATTATTGGACAATACCAAGGAATGCCGCTAGGTATTAGATTTAGAACAGAGAAAAAACATCAGTAAATTGTGTATTTCTTTTCTTTGTGTTACAGAACTAAATAATGATTTGGGTTTTCCATCGGTTTATGTAATGTTTGAGTCAGTGCTGTGTTTCAGTGCATTGGTGTCATGTTTGCAGTCACCTTATGAATATCTGGCATTATAGGATTTATTTTTCAAATTTGATGCGTCTGTGTGTGTGTGTGTGTGTGTGTGTGTGTGTGTGTGTGTGTGTGTGTGTGTGTGTGTAGACCAGGACAACTCACAATCACTACCGCAAGACCTTGTCTGCTTGATGTATTCTTGCTGTTTGTGGACTGTACAGAAAAACACATGCTATATTTATTATATAGAGAGAATCTATATTATTAACTTTGGTGTCGTTGCCTACATGGTTCTCAGAATGCACACTAATATTGACACAAAGAAATGAAAATCATCAGTGCTCTTATTTTTCGTTATGAAATTGTTGTATAAAATGCACATTGTGTTTCTTCATCCTCTAACCACTCTCCTCTGCTATAGCTCTTATATTATAATACCTTATAACATGTTGTAATCACAATGAAGTATTGATCCTATGATCAAACCAATACAGCTATGAGTCAGAAACCTTTGGTTGATCAGATGTATCCACAATGAGGTGCAATCGCTAAAAGTGTATCGAATCCCAAGGATCATTCTTTATGTATCTGATCTGTAACACAAGGCTAAAAATTACCATTTAGGCAAGAATAGTAAAGCAAATCAAAGCGTATTCCAGACTCCTGTGAACACAATTTATGTGATCTGATATGAGCAGATATTAATCATTCTCCTGCATTGAATCTTGTTGATTTCTTCTTGTGCAAAATCGATTCTAAAAGGAGAAAAAAAATAATTTATAATTTGTAATGTGTTTCGCATTTATTTAAAACTGAATGTATGCATTTTGTCTTTTTTTTATGTAAATATTGTTACTGCACTGTGGTCAATTACTACAAAGTGTTACATTCTAAATATATATATATTAAATGGTAAATGTACTTATTTAAAAAAAAAAACTAAAAATGGAATTGTTCTTATTTTTCCAACAAATATAATCATATTCCTGCTTCTGAAGGCAATTAAATGTGCATAGATGTGTGTGTGTGGTGTGTGATTAATTTCTCTTTTGTTTTATTTTCATGCTATTACAATTAGGATATTGTCACGGTATGTGGTTGTAGTGAGCGCACGGAGAAGGAGTAGAAGTAAAGGAGTCTTTAATTATAACTTAAAACACAAAGAACTGAATAGCATCAACACACATCTTCCATTTCTGAAGATTAAACCGAGACAAAGAAACTCAGGAGAACACAGGGCTTAAATACTGAACCAAACGAGGGTCTAATGAGTAAATTAAAAAGGAACAGGTGACTGACTAATAACGAGAACAGGAACTGAACCAAATTAGGGCAGACAGGAACTAAACAGAAACAAACACATGACAGATATTTTATTAGAATTGAATTTATAATAAAATTAATGAAATGATCAAATTATAAATGTGATGAAATTATGAGTATGTTATTATATATAAATTGTGTTTTTATTCTTTTATGTTATTTGAATCTATAATGTTTTATTTAAAAATATGTAATTTTAATATAAAAATAATTTTATCATATAAATTTATAATTAGATTGATTGCTATTATTAACAGCTTGTGTGCAAATATAAATACAGAATAGGCACATACATAGTCAGACAGTAGATTCTTGCATTGCCTGTGCCTACTTGCCTTTCAAAATGGTAGATTAAAAAAATGTATCGCCCGAACAGTGACTTGAACCCTGGACCCTCAGATTAAAAGTCTGATGCTCTACCGACTGAGCTATCCGGGCTCTCGCGAAAAGTACCCACAGTCCCTTCTGAGAAGATACTCTATAAAAACTCAACTTCCGGAAAAAAAAGAGGCTTTTTTTTTGGTAGGAGGTCTCTAATTAGGTGTCCTTCGCAATACAGACATTCTTATAATCGCGTTTTAATTCTGTTCATTCGACTCTGCGCGCGCAGTAACGTGACATACGTAGGAACATCATTTTAACATGTTCTGTAAATGTGCAGCGCGAGCTTCAAGGGCGCTGCGGCCTACGCATCCTCGGTGTGGAGTGTTGACGCTGCCCGCTCTAAGCGACACTGTGTCGGCCAGCGGAACGTCCTGGTCACATTGGACATATAAACGGGAATCAAGTAACTCTGCCTGGAGTTCCAAGGTAAAGCGTGATTAATTTGTATACCATTGTGTTGGGTTGAATAAATGTGTAAGATGTAAATTAACCTATTATAGGTGAACAAATATTTTATGTTGAACATATTATGCAACGCTAATATAAATATTTCGCACTTTGTTCAACTCTTCAGGTTCCTCAGATACCCACATGGGAGCCCGTAGCTGAAAATCAACTTCCACCGGTAATGCTTCTTTTGCACACGTTTAAGTTATATAGCTCGTGTTGTACACATGCAATAAACCTTTACTAAAATTAATTATCCATTAATTAAAAATATAATTATTAATTCATCAGCGATTATAACCTATAGGTTTTATTATAATAAAAGTGTAGTGACTTGTTTTTTGGCGTATTGATTACCATTTGTATAACTACAGTTTTACTACAAATACCATGGTTAAACAACGGTAAATTTGTGGTTACCATGGTTTAACTATAGTAAGCATGTGTTTTTTTCTGTAGTAAAACCATGGTTAATTTTCAGAAGGAATGTGCAGTAGTGGACAGTCGGGTAAAATGTGCACCACTGACAATTTTGTCATATCACCATATATTTCAAGAAGCCTAATTGACAACCTAAGCTAAAAGTGGCACGACTGGAGCATGGTAACAGAAGCCCACATAAAGAAAAAAACTTTACTTTGACAATCTTTACAATGTTTCTTGAACCTCCTAGTACAGGGCAGCAGAAAACATCGTTCAGAAACTGAGCAGCACTCAACCTTACAATTAAACTGTTGTTTATGTGAAAAGTTTTGCTTGAACGGCAATTATATTTATTAATAAATAATATTATTTCTGTACATAGATTATTTTGTACATTCGTAATTTGTTTATTTTGTACATACGTCACACACACATACACAAAGTTTAATAATACTTGGCAATAAATCTCATTCTGACTTATTATTAATAAAAATGAAGAATTTTTGTTTTCCTGAAAGAAGTAACTATATAACCATGGTTAAACTTTTATTTGCAGCCAACAAGAGTCTCGCCAGATTTAGTGGACAAGTTGGAGAGATTAGCCCTTGTTGACTTTGGCAGTAAAGAAGGGGTGGACTGTCTGGAAAAAGCCATTCGTTTTGCTGATCAACTTCATGTCATTAATACTGATGGTGTGGAGCCGATGGATTCAGTTCTAGAGGACAGGTATTTAAGAATCCTGCTGAAGCTCACATCAGCTCATATAAGTTATGTGACAGTGTGCTAGTTGTTATGGGTGTGACGTCCAGTCAGTTTAGGGGTATCCATTGAATAAAGACCCTTTTTGATGGTGTTTTCTTTGGTTGACTGTTAATATTGGTTGACTGTTAACAAAATGGTTACAACCCTGCTCTTCCCAACCCCTCCAAGTATGTTTGCTCAAATTAATTAATCAACATGTCGCCATTTTATAGGAGCTAAACTTTTTCTTTGAACTTCCTGTTGTGCACAGAGAACTGTATTTGAGAGATGATACAATTACAGAGGGTGAATGTGCGGAGGAGCTGCTCCGGCTGGCCAAACACACAGTAGAGGAGTACTTTGTTGCACCTCCAGGTAAAAAACTAAACTAAACTGTAAAAAGACAAGCCGTTCTATCAGAACTTACAAAACAATTTAATCTCCATCCAAGCATGTAGTATTGAGGTTTGTATAATTGAATGATTTAACCTTGGATTCACTGTTTAAATTAAATTGTCGTATCAGAGTAGAACAAATGTGTCTTGGTTAACTTTGCTTTTCTAATTAATTGAATATGTGTACTGCTTATGAATAATCAGTCTTTTTTTTTTTTATGCAGGAAACATCCCACTACCTAAGAGAGAAGAGAGATCTGCTATGCTTAAACACTCTGAATTTTGACTGAAATGTAACATTGGCTCTGACTTGCATTATAATAAATATTTATTTTTATCTTGTATGCCACTCATGTTTTTTAATAGTGATCAAAAAAATAACAAAGCAAACACAAATAGAAATTCATTTCAATAAACAAATTTAAGAAATAACCAACAAGAAAAACATATTACAGAGAGTATCAATTAGGCATAATAATTAGATTAACAAAACTAAGAAAACTACAGAACAGAATAATCAAAAAATTGTTAGCAAATGTTTAATTAATATATGTTGATAATGTCGGATTATATTATATATATATACAGTGTATATGTGTGTGTGTGTGTGTGTGTGTGTGTGTGTGTGTGTGAACGTTTCAGAGTTTGATTCTGATGTTACTGAACAAGAATTCATTGTTTATTAAATTTGCTGAACATCCTGCTAGCGATTAGGTGGAATGGAAACCGAAAGTGACTATGTTTTCAGAAACGAAACATTATTGTTTGTGGGCGGGGCTTAAGTTGACGCTATAAATTCATGCCACCGTCCGGAAGACGTCATTGGCGTGATTTACCTGACTTCAGAATATTCAGCAGAACTTCAGATATGAACAGCTCGGTAAGCCGCGTAAGTCTTTTGAAAATATTGCACGTTAATATCATACAATACATTCATTAAATGTACGTACGACATTAATTATTTAAAAAATAAGCTGAGGATGCTGTAGTAGTTTTAAATATTTAATCATTATAACTAATATTTTGAAAGGTTTCCTTTAAACTAAAAAACAGATTAATCCATTTTGTACCATGTTGACTTTCGGCCTTGAGTAGATTCATTCCCTGCGTCCCAATGTTCATACTAGCTATCCTAAATAGTATGTGAGATTAGAATTAGTGTCCCAAAGCTAGTATGCTGAAAAGAGTATGCCAAAAGTCCCCGGACGGTCTAGTATTTCAAGTCGGTTTTTGAAGTGTGGATCCGTGCACACTCTAATGCAGGGTTCCTCAAATCTTGCCCTGGAGGGCCAATGCGCTGCAGAGTTTAGCTCCAACCCTGATCAAAGTCACCTACCTGTGATTTTCTAATGATCCCGAAGACATTGATTAGCATGCTCAGGTGTGTTTGATTAGGGTTAGAGCTAAACTCTGCAGGAAAGTGGATCTCGTG
>NW_015555725.1:1452883-1453087 GCF_001515605.1 Sinocyclocheilus anshuiensis
CTCAAATCTTGCCCTGGAGGGCCAATGCGCTGCAGAGTTTAGCTCCAACCCTGATCAAAGTCACCTACCTGTGATTTTCTAATGATCCCGAAGACATTGATTAGCATGCTCAGGTGTGTTTTATTAGGGTTAGAGCTCAACTCTGCAGGAAAGTGGACCTCGTGGGCCAGATTTGAGGATCCCTGCTCTAATGGCTAATATTAC
>NW_015555726.1:0-3266 GCF_001515605.1 Sinocyclocheilus anshuiensis
AAAAATTTAAGGGGGTCTGAATACTTTCCGTACCCACTGTAAACACACTGCTACATAAAGCCTTGATTAGCTGCTGCCTCCCAGGGCTTTATGGGAGTTTATATGGCTCTAATATAGTCACCGTCCATTCCTTTTTAACAAAAAGATTCAGCAAACAGCCCTTGTCTTATCAAGAATCATTGTTTGGCTAATTGGCTGTTTGGAGATTAAAAAAAACCAAAAAAACAGTTATGGTATAAATTCTTCATGTTGTTGTATTGGGCTCAGTTACTGTTAACTAAAACTATTAAAATTGTTTTGTAATAAAAATGTATAATTAAATATGTATTAGGGTCATTCAAATTAAAGCTAAAATATAATAATAAAATATAAGCTAAAATTATATAAATATATAATATTTAATAAATATTAGGTGAAACTTAAAACTTGAATGACAATTAGAAATAAAATTGAAAAAATTGATGAAACTTAAGAAAAAATTAAAATAAAAAAAAGAAAATTGGAAATTATGAATAGTTTTATTTTAAAATTTTAAGTTGAAATAAAAATTGAAGTACTAAAATTACTAATACTGAAATGAAAATAAATTAAAGCTAAATAGAAATGTTAAAAACAAAGTAATAAAAATGACAAATGGAAATAAATTTACTAAAATTGAACTGAAAACTGACAATAAAATATTTTTATTTCAAATTTTTAAGTTTAAATAAAAAATGAAGTAGTAAAATTACTAATACTGAAATGAAAATAAATAGAAATATTAAAAAATAAACAAATAAAATGGCAAACTCAAATGAAATAAATAAAATAAAATAAAAACTGAAAACAAAAATAACAGCTAATTTGAAATAAATAAATTCTATAGTAGTATATAAAAAAATACAAAAGAAAAAAACCCTGATTGGGCTCTTTTGTGAACTACTAGTGGCTAATAGAGAAACTACATGGAGTTCATGAGAAAGCCATCACACTGCAGAAGTAAAATAGCTTGTCAATCCTTTTTCATCTTGACTCTACAGTAAAATGTGTAGCACTTCACTCTGATCTTCAATAAAACAAGAGTCATCAAATGTTATTTAAATAAAATATGCCTATTTATTGAGAGGTTACAACATTACTTGACATCTCAGAGGATGATTCAAGTAAATATTAATGTTAAAGGTGTTCATCTGATTCTCATTCTATGTGGAAGGTTTTCCTGTGGTTTTAAAAGTCTTTTTGGCTCTAACTGGAAACTTGGTCTGATGGATTCAGACTGTGCATTGCTTTGTCTCTAGTGGCATTTGGAAGATGCTTATGTCGGATTTGATTCTTCCTGAAGGAAGTTCTCTCTGGATTGAGTTTCGCTTTGGTACAGTACGGTGATGGGCGGCTGCTTTTTGTTTTCATACCTGAGGATCTGGATGATCCCCTGCGTGTGAGAGAGAGAGGAGAGCTGTGAAGCATGAGGCACGTCTCATCAGATAAGACATGCTGTCAAAGTCTGATCTATATTCTCCTTCAGCGCAGGAGAGAGTGTGCATGGTGACCCTGTGAGGGAGGTAGAGAGATCAGGAGACTGAGATAAACACAGCCAAACACACAGAGGCTCTCCGTGTTGGTGGAGAGGAGCAATCTTTAGTAAACAGGACTATTTTTTTCCACACAGGGCGGTGTAATGGCCTATATATGTACTGAATAAAAGAATGGAGCATGGTGGGCAGTGCTTTTTACAGGGATTCAGTGTTTGTGTGTCAGAATAGGCAGAATTATGAGATGCGAACTCGTAATTGTGAAAGTTTATATCTTGAAATTCTGAGTTTATACTGCATCTCACAATTCTGAGAAAAAAGGATTTGCCAGAATTGTCATATATATAGTCGCAATTACCTTTTTAATTTTTTCCGTGGCGGAAATGAGCTTCCATAGTGATTAGCTGTGTAAAGTGTGCAACAGACTGTCTCGTCTCGTAGCTTTTCTCGTAGCGTGCATTTGGCATTATTCTGAGCAAACCGGCTCCCGGGAACCCAATGAATGATGAATGTGAGAGAGAGAGCGCTGGCATCAGGTCATGCTAATGGAAGCTTTTATCAGCTCAAAATGAAGGCTGAGACTCAAACAGAAAATGACCCTCAATGTGTGCTGACTGATATAACAGTTTAACAGCACAAATAGTTGGCATGGCGTCATATGAAATTAATTTCCCTCATATTTGCCCAAGCCTGAAAAGCAGTCATGTAGCGTCTTGTCCACTATGAGGAATGTCTGATATGACATTACTCGGTTCTCTTGGCTCTTATTGTGAAGAGGAATCAGTGTCAAAGCCAAATTACTGCTCATCTTCATCACAAGAGAGAGAAAAAGCACTCAAACTCCAGACCTGTGGTAACTGAAGACACTTTGCATGAATATGATACACTTTAGTGTGTCATGACATTTGTAAAACCATTAGAGGCACAAATCGCATTTTCTTTTGTGTAATCTAACATATTATTACTCTGGAGAAGTAGATTGTTTTAAAGCACTCTTGATGCTCTAGTACAAAAAAAAAAAAAACTTTTTTTTTTAATCGTGAGACAAGAAGTGACATAATTCGGACTCTTTCTATAACTTGGCGGGATGATAAATAAATAATTTATTTTTATTGTTTTTACAATTGTCTGTCATTTTTTGTTGACTGCATTCATCAGTCTTCCACCCCAATCAATTATTGTAAGATTTTATTGTTGTTTAAAAGTTGTTTTTTAGTATAGAAACCGAATTCCTATTTATAAACTTAAATTGTTTACTGTATTTTCTTCCATTAATGCAGTTATACATTTCATTTAGGCTAAACTTGCAACAGTGTTGCTATTGTTTACTAAAACTATTGGAAATCATTTTAGGTCAAATAAAAGTAAATATTGGATGAAAAGCTTCTTAAAATTAAATATGTTGCATTCACAACTAACTGATATAAATAAGTTTAAAATGAAGTACTACAATTACTAAAATTAAAACTAATATACAAATTATATATATATATATATATATATATAGCTGTATATATCTGGGCTGGAGGTTAGACTCAGTTTTCTGACTGAAGTTGAAACACGCTAAGATTGTGTTAAGCACTAATGTGAGCAGTCTCTTTTTATTAGCTGGCATTTTGCCTGCTCTCCCTTGACTGATTAAAACAATGAACAGAGTGATTTGAAACTTTAAGACGTCATGGGTATACAGTGGGTACGGAAAGTATTCAGACCCCCTTAAATTTTTCACTCTTTGTTATATTGCAGCCATTTGCT
>NW_015555726.1:3282-56822 GCF_001515605.1 Sinocyclocheilus anshuiensis
TTATATATATATATATATATATATATATATATATATATATCTGTATATAAATACATATACATAAAACAAAAAACAATAAAAATGACAAACACACAAAACAAAATTAATGAAACTTAAAATTAAAGAGCTAATTTAAAATATTAATAAATAGTATATAAGTAATAATAAAATAAAACAGATTTGCAACCCTGTTACAGATGCTGGTGTTTTATTTTGTTTTATTTTATACATTTGTGTCTTAATTTTTGATGTTTAAACTTTGTTGAAAAGAGAAAAAAAAAACATTTTGAAAGAAGAATTGAAAGCCTTATTTTGTTCTCTGCCTGAAACAATTTTGAGCAATGTCATGAAAAAACTCTCATATGTATCTCAGCAATTTCTCATCTCACAGCTGGTAAATGTATGGCATCCAAACTTTGAAAGATGTCACCCAAAATCTATAAAATGAGGTGCAGAGCTGGAGATGCACATTCGTGTTTGACGAGCAGTTCGTGCCATCAACGTTGAACCGCTTCTTTTATCTTGCTTTAGCTTTCTCATCCCTCTGTGTTTTTATATTCGCTGTTTTATGATTGTTTAATGCATTTTCAAAGAGTCTGAAGGCGCTGTGTATTTTATTTGCTGTTAGTCAGCAATGTTATGGAGCAGAATATAAATCCCTCCATCAGCGGTGAGATGGCAGCGCTTCATGTGCATCTGGGGGAGGACAAAGTGTCGACTGAATATGCAGCTGCCATATTAAGAGGAGAAATCACCCTGCTGCCCTCAGACGTGTGCAGGAAGTGAGGCTTTGACTGGCAGACAGCGGGCTCTTTGAGCCATGTGTGTGTGTGCGTGCATGTGTGTGTGTGTGTGTGTGTGTGTTTGAGGGGAATAAAGGGGAAAATGTAATCCCTGAGCGAAGTGCTGAATAAGCAGTTATCCTCTAACCTCTGAAGGTGAAACTTAATCTCTACTTACTGACAGAGGGGCTAAATCATCAGCACGGCATGTGTGTGGGCGCGTGTGTGTGTCAGTGGGACTCCATGGACTGTGTGAGTGACTGCAGTGTGTTGTGGGATGTGGGCATACGGCAAGAATACGCCTCCATCTGCCTCGTGAAATACTGCGCGTGTGTTGTGATTACAGACGGGAGACTCGCAGCTCCTTCATTCTCGCTCTCGGTCTGCTCAAGTGCTCTCAGTGATGGTTTTTTGAATTGGTGTTCTGCCATTGGGGAATGAATTAACATCTTTATGAAATTTCATACAAATGGATTTGTCACTAAAATCTTTTAGATTTATCTTCCCTCATCTCTCTGAAGATAAGAGCCCGCACCCTGAAGATGCTGTATTTATACTACACAACTCAAATGTATCACTGCTGTCTCTGTCGAACTCTTTCTCTCTCTCTCAATCTCTTGTCCACTGGGAGCTTTATTTTCCATTGAATAAAGTTGTTGATTTTACCTGAAGCTCTGCTGTTTAAGTAGAGGGAGCTTTAGATTAATAACTGGTTGGCTGTGATCCAAAAATGAGTTCCTGGTCTGTTTTGAAAGGGTCACAGAAATAATTCTGAATACAAATTATAAAATGCAAATAACCATAAAATTGTGTTTATGCAACAGTTGTACAGAATCCATACTGTCAATCTGTCTATTAGTTGAGGGGATTTGTCAGTTCTTTTTGCAGGATAGATAGATAGATAGATTTTAATGTGGGTTTAAATAACGGAGTGTCTATTTACACTAGCTCCACCCACAAACGTGTGATAGGGATGGTCAACATTATAAAAGACGGCAGACAATCTTCAGCTTCAGTGGCGTAGATGGTAATGTGCATACTGTCTTTTTGACACGATCGACCCGGGTTCGAATCCGCCTTTTGCCAAAACTTTTTTTCCCTCCCTTTTCAAATCTCATATCACATCTGAAAGGCATTTATTTTCAATAAAAAATAAGGAAATAATCAAAAAGTTGAAAATAAAGTATCTGGTAGGGTTAGGTGTAGGTGTAGGGACGGCATTATTGTCCCAATAAGGTGGCATCCGTTTAATAATTTGAATTAAAATTATAATTTACACTCAATACATTATTACTGCATAATGTTTTATAATGTACTATAATACTGAGGTGCAGATAATTGCCATTATTTGCTATAAGTAGTATAAATAGCAGAAAATCCTGCTATTTTAACATAGTGTAAATAGAATCTATCGCTATCCGCACTTAGTGTAAATAGCATATTGTTAAAAATCCTGCTATTTGCACTTAGCGTAAATAGCCTCTGTCGCTAAGAAAATATGCTATTTTCACTTAGTGCAAATAGCCGCTGCCTTTAAATAAATATGTTATGAAAACATTTTATTTATTTATTTTTTTTTTTGGCAGCCACCATTTAAATGTTTCAATTTCAACAACGAATTTGGGTAGAAACATACTTATATCAGAAAGTTGATATAAAAACTACATAAACAACCCAGTTTCTATTTTAGTTTTGGTTATCATATCTAAAAATATACTGCAATTTAATTTAGTTTCTGTTGTTTATGAATTTATTTCCTAAAGAAAAAAGGACTTGAACCTAAAATATATTTCCATAGAATCAATATTGAATCAAATCATAAAATACAATATTATATGTCATAATATGTCAATATGTCCACACCCAGCCCTAGCGTGTTAGTAGTTTTGCATTTTGTTTAGGATGGTTGTAAGTATTTTAATACAGAGTTCTGGCATGAAACTCTGTTGGCGCAGTCCGATAGGTCTAACTCAATCTGACGTAATGACATCATTATCACATGGCACAGCTGATTGGTTCTCTCCTGTATCGGTAGCCAGTGAGCTCGCTGCTCAACAATCAAATATATGACTAGTGCTTGCTTGCTTCAGAAACCCTCCACCTTCCCCAGCTCCACCTGTATAGATCTGCTATGTTTTATTTAGTTTTAGTAGTTTTTTTTTTTAGAAAGCCTCATCTAGCTAATATGCTAAATAAAAATACAACACAAAACAACACAATAATACAAAAATAGCATTTTACATATTTGAGGGTTTTACCATTACCATTTATTACCACAAAGCTTTATCAAACAAGTAATGTCCTGATTTGTGTCCTTTGATTAGTTTATTAAAGGCAATGTGGCAGGCTAAAATCCCTCTGTAGAATGATTTCTAAAAATCCTCATCCAGTAATCACAAATCGCTGTCGAAGTATTTAAAAGTCATTGTTGTGTCAGGTGTGTGACTGAGGTGTGCAGAGCATCATCTCGTCTTCTGATGCTGGCAGCCTGCATCTCTCTTCCTGTGCCTTACATATTCATAGAGGCTGATGTTCAGCTGTCATGTGCAGCTATGCCCTGTTAAAGCTCTCTGTCTGTATGTGGGTCTGTCTGTGTCTGAGCCCTCCCTCCATCTCTCTCTGTTGCCTTTTCTTCTTTATTAATGAGTCGTGACAGTGATATCACTCTAAACAGATAAAGAGGCGTCTCTCTCAATGCTGGTCGGCTCTGGTAAACTCTGTGTTGCCACAGGCAGCCTATCTATCTTGCCTTAATGTGAAATGTTGAAGTCTTCCCACTTTTCAGGACTCGATGACTCCCCCAAACACATGCCAGAGATAAGACGGACTACTCGAAACAGGAAATAAAGCAAAAAAGCAAATGCGCGTTTTGAGAGAGGGACCCCTGCCACACTGCAGCTTTTAACTAGCATTTAAATGCGTTAGATGATTGACATATTCACATTTCCTCTGATCTCCTGCAAGAGAGAGTCTGGAATAGGGCTGCACGATTAATCGCATGCGATATTTTACGCGCATCTTATCAGTAAAGCCGGTTCTGTAATCAGCGGTAAATCTCCATCACCTGCGTGCTGCGTTAAATATCGCATGCGATTAATCGTGCAGCCCTAGTCTGGAATTGTGCGGCTAGCTGTGAAGTGATAATTAAAGTCAGTGTGCAACTCAGTTTGCAACCTATTTTACTTCTGCACGGTGATGCATTTCCAGGAGAAACTGATATTCAATGAGAGAAAATGGATGGGATGTGATTTTATCCATTTGAAATGGATTAGATCATGAAAAGTGGGAATTACTTGCCATTTCCTTGTAATTATTTGTGAAATTTACTAGCTATGTCTGAGAGAAAATTGTTTTAAAGTAAATCCCATACCAATTTTTTCCGTTTATTAAAAATATATTATCAGTTTTGATTTCATATTGATTTAAGGATGCATTAGGTTTACAGTAAGAGCAAGAATGAGTGTTTCTTATGTTGGTGAGGATAATTTGCTGTTTGTTTGCTTGTTTCACCGTGTCTGTTTACAAGGAGTTATGGTTAATGAACATCATATGCAGAAAAAATTGGGAAATGTATTCAATCTTCAAGCATTTGACAATTTCAGAGACATCTGTATGTACAGAACTTGAGCATGAACAGGTGTTGGTTTGGAGGATGTTCTCTACTACAAACATCTGAGCATGTTTGGTATTTTTCATTCCTACAAATACATGTGGGAGTGTTTGTAACATTTTTCACTTCTTCCGGATTTTCAGTCTTTTTGTGATGCTAAAGTTCCCCTGAAAATGCAGACTGCAATATGTCACACATCTAAATTCAATAGGAAGAAACTTCAGAAGGGTTTTGGCAGATATGCGCGGCCTCCTGCCGTTCTTCCAGACACAAACAGCCTCCTCACCCACTGAAACAAAACCCTGCATCAGTTTTCTTCATTCTTGCACTATTTTGCTTGAGATGACAATTCTTAGATGCTTTGATGGATTTTTCTGTTTGTTTTATCAAATGTAGCAGCTGGAGTCTTGTCAGAGGAAACTAGATCTACAGGAGTAGTACTGGCAAACCTGCTTGGGAAATGAATAAAACTAGAATTATGACCTTCTGAAAATGATCAAGATCTCGGGGAATAAAAACACATTCACATTAGGCACCAACCACATCACACATTCAACATGCTGTAATAATTTAGGCTTTAAAGACGCTTCCACAGGCTCCTTCAGCCCTGCAGTGAATAAACTCAAAGAAAATATAGAAGAGCCTTTTATGCTTCAAAAATCCTGTATTGGTTCTAAATTAAATCAGGTGAAAGTACTTGAAACTTTGCATGCAGAACGAGTGTGGATTTGACTAGAATTTGACCTTTATCCTTGAATTATAAAGACACAAAACAAGCAGTTAAATTCTGAAAACATCTTACCGCTTATTGACCACAAGAAAACATGATTATATCATCATTTAAACCCCAGACAAAATAAAACTCAACATTGTCTGGCTCTAAAAAGATTTGATGTGACTGATAGGAAAGTGAGAAGCACCTTGACTTGACCAGGTACAGACTGGAAATTGAGAAAGAGCTTCATGTCCTGACTGAATGCTTAAAGTTTAATGAAAACCTTGAAATGAACTAACGATATTAAACAGACATGTCACAACTGTGACAGCGTGCTGAACGATGAAAAAGGAGCAACAGCACAGTATGTCTCTGACTGCCATCCGTTGACCTCTCTCTCTCTCTCTCTCTCTCTCTCTCTCTCTCTTTCTGTCTGTGTCTTTCTCAGGAGGCCATCATCACTGGCCTGCTGCCTGAAACCACATATTCAGTGACTGTGGCGGCATACACCACTAAGGGAGATGGAGCACGCAGCAAAGCTAAAGTGGTGACCACAACAGGGGCTGGTGAGATTGTGTGTTTAAGGGTTCAATGAAAGAGTTTAAGTGCATTTAGAGGTAAAAAAAAAAAAAAGTTAAACTGTAGTTTAAACCTTCAAACTCAAGCCCACAATGACCTCACAGTGACCTCCACTGTCACTGTAGCTGTATTTGTAGCTCTATACCCATTTCATCTTCTGAACAATCTGGCCGAAGTACTGCAAGTTAAATAGAAGTGGATATTAATTCACATCATTCTTCTTATTGGGTAGGAGAGGATTTATCCATGTAGTGCCTTACAAAATGAACTAGAGTGACCATGTTGTCTTCCAAAATAAAATAAAGCTGCACAATATTGGAAAACATTGACACTGCTCAACAGTATATGTATATATAAATATATAGATATATGTAGATATAGATATATATGATTATATATTGCAATAATACTATTATTATATACAAAAAAATTTTAGCTGTACAATTACAGGACTGTTTAATTCTTTATTTTCAAATGTTAAACCATCAAACATTTATTTTGATATTTTGCCTGCAAATAAATATATGTGCTGCTGTTTTCAGAGCTAAGCACCACTATGTTCATCATGTACACGTGTGCAGCTCATGATATGCCGTTTCAAAGTCTCAGAGCAGATTGATTCACAGTAAATTAACAAAACCACTGTGAAACTCTTAAAAAAGAGTATTATGAGCTACATGCATGTAAATGAACACACTGATGTGCTATTGTTGTATCGCAACAATATCGCAAAATGTTTTAACAAAGGATTTTATTTCATTGGTGTAACCCTATACCAAAATACCATAGTTACAGAAATCAAATTATATTAAAGGGACAGTTCACCCAAAAATGAAAATTCTGTCAGCATTTATTCGCCCTCAAGTTGGTCCAAACCTGTACGCATTTCTTTCTTCTGCTAAACACAAAAGAAGATATTTTGAAGAACATGGCTAACCAAATAGTTTCTGGTCCCTATTGACTTTCATACTATGGAAAAAAATATATATTGTGGAATCAATGGGGACCAAAACCTGTTTGGGTGTTTTTGTGTGGTCTATGCCTTTAACTCAGTATTATCTCTGTCACTGGTAGTTCCTGGCAAGCCCACCATGATCATTAGCACCACCATCGGGAACACAGCTCTGATCCAGTGGCAGCTGCCGAAAGAGATGGTGGGCGAACTGATGGGCTACAGACTGCACTATAAGCGTGAAGAGGAGGAGACTTACAACACCCGTGACTTCAGACGCACCGACGACCACTTCACCGTCACTGGCCTGCACAAGGGCGCCACCTACATCTTCAAGCTCTGCGCCAAGAACCGCGCGGGAAACGGAGAGGAGTACATTAAAGAGATCAGCACCCCAGAAGACGTCCCCAGCAGTTACCCACAAAACCTCAGAGTGGTGGGCCTGACAACCACCACCACCAAACTGGCCTGGGACCCTCCGCCTCTGCCTGAGAGGAACGGGAAGATCATACGTTACGTGGTGGTGTACCGTGACATCAACAGCCATCAAAACCACACCAACGATACCGCCGAGATGCAAATGACCATCCAGGGTCTGCAGCCGGACACCACCTATGACATCAGGGTGACGGCGTTCACGGGTAAAGGAGGGGGTCCGATCAGCCCCAGCATCCAGAGCAGAACCATGTCTACATCCATGCCTGGTGAGTTTTTAAAGAGCTCTGAATGACATCTATTTTCATGATCTGTTCTTGAACGTCTGCATTCATCCATCGATGTTGATGAAACGGCACTAAAATACTCTTGCATTGCAATTCAGAAGTGATGCTGCACCTTTATTGAATTCATAACATCATAACGAAATGATGTTTTATTTGAGCTGTGAGTTTGAGTTGAATTGTGCAATCTGAATTGAATGTGATGAGAGTAAAAAGAAGAAAGACATCTTTTATTGCGACATGCTCACTGGTTAAAATGATTGCACATAGTCTGATTCAGGAACAAATCATTCTAATGAGCAGGTTTTTAATGCATCAGTCAGAAAAGACTCACTAATCAGTTGTGAAGTAGCTGCTTCAAAAGTTCTAAAAGAATCGTTAATGGAATCATTAAGGAAGCAAAATTGGAATTCAAATCAAAACTGATCTCAAAGCTGTATTTACCAGAGAAAATCTTTATTGCTCTGACGTTGCTCTTGCAAATCTCAGGAGATTTAAAGATTTAAAGGAGGGTTTATTTATGTTTTAAGAATCAACTTTTATTCAGATATTTGTGCTTTAAATTCATTTGATATAATTAGGATAGTCACAGATTGCTGTCAAATAGGAAGAATTCAACATGAAGTATATGAGACATTAAGAGCTACGTAGTGTTATTTTAACATTATTGATATACTATTATAGTTTTTTTCATAATTTGAATTAGTTTTTTTTTATATTTTCTGTTTTCATTTCAGTTTTTTTTTTTTTTTTTTACAATTTTAGTGAAAATTGTAAGTAATTTCGTTCTGTTTTGACATTTTATTAGTTTTTAGTGTTTTAATTACGTTTTTGCTTAGTTTTTAGTTTTATTTTTTTTAGTACATCAATTTAAATTAAACAAAAATCATAAACATTGCTTTGGCAGCTATCTGCAATAAAAATTGTTATTTTATTATTTTATTTTATTTCAGTGTTCATGTTTAAGCAATGTTTTGGTTTTGTTTTTTTGTTTTTTAATGATTTTAGTTTTAGTTAACAATAATAGCCCTGGTTCTTGAGGGTTTTCTCTCAGAAGAAAAATCAGAGAACTGGGAGGTTTAAGAAATAAATATCTCTATTTGATTTCTATTTAATCTCACTGCTGCTTGGAAAACCACCTGAGACATTAAAGAGATCTCATTTGTGGTTTTTCTTTGCTAATGATTTGGTCCAATGAGATTTCACTGTGGGAGGAGCTTCCCAGTGCAGTGTGATAAAAATAGAGCCTAGCAACTGAAAACATGTCCGATGCGTGACTCTGTGGACAGTCACAGCTGTTAGGACAAAATCTTGAATTATCTTGGACAAGATTCAGTGTGTTCAATGGTCATGAATAACATTAAGTTCCGTCCAAAATTCTGTTTCAATCGAAAATGTTTTACAATATAGATGTAAAGTGTGCATTGAAAAGCACTCACACTGAGCAGATGGTTGGAGAGGAAGCAGACGTGCAGTTTGTGAACTGCAGTCACTGCAATCTCCACATACGGCCCATCTTCTGATAGAAAGATGAAGGTTTTGTTCACCCTCATGTCGTTCCCAAACTTGTCTGATTTTCTTTCTTTCTTCCATGGATCATATGGAGTACCTTTTTGTTAAGTTTGGAGCTCAACAGTATCCGTTCCCATTTATTTTCATTTCATATTCCTTTTGTGTTCCATGGAAGAATGTAATGCAGGATTAGAACTAGGCCGTTTTTTTTTGTTTTTTGTTTTTTTTTCAGGTTTGCTTGGCTCCAGTGTGAATGTAAAGTGGATTAATATTATGGCTGAACAAAAATAAAAATATTTTATCTTTTAAAATATTATTTTCAAAGCATTAAAGAGAAATGTACAGGGGGTACTTGGGTTTCCAAATAAAATATAAATAATGTATTAAGCTTAGCTCATACTGTAAGTAACATTAGCAAAACAGACAATTAAATCGTTAATTGCAATTATTTCTTTGACAATTAATCATAAGCCCCAAATGTATTATTTGAAATGACAACGGTGACAAAATGATGATGTAATATTTATTTTTGGGTGAACTATCCCTTTAAATATGTCTGCTGAGATGGTGTCATCATTTCTCTGCATTCTGACTTCTCATCTTCCTTAAAGCATAAGCCACATGCAGATAACAGAGAGTTGGCATTGATTTTTCATGTGTGGTTTGAGATGAAGTTCTTAAGATGTATGTACAGCATGTTAATCAGTGCAGTCTTTTTACACAGCGTTGCGGTTCCTCTGTGTAAATACATCTGTGACATATGCAGTAATTCTTTTACTCTCACCTCCTCTGCAGAGTTCACTAAAAACTTTGGTGTGAAAGCTGTGATGAAGACCTCTGTCCTGCTCACGTGGGAGGTGCCAGAAACCTACAAGTCCCAAGTGCCTTTCAAGGTGAGATGCTGCAGTCATGAAGCAGAAACGCAGTGTAAAATGAATCTCATTGTGTGACTGAGTTAACCTGTGCGCCCCCTGCTGCCAGATCCTGTATAACCAGCAGAGCGTCGAGGTACAGGGCGACCTGAAGAGGAAGTTGATCACGCGCCTGCAGCCGGACACGGATTACTCCTTTGTGCTGATGAGCCGTGGGAACAGCGCCGGCGGACTGCAGCAGCAGGTCTCCATCCGCACCGCCCCGGACCTGTTCACCACCAAACCGGCCCTTCACAAACAAGACCCAGAGGAGGGCGGCAAACTCACCATCACTCTGCCCAAAATACACAACAGCGCCCTCATCAGGTCAGTCAGAGAAACGCTGTAATCTTGTGCAGCCAGCAGTTCTTCACTGGTCATGTTAGTGTTGTCATCATTATGGATCTAGCAACCTATATGGATAGCATAGCTTCCAACAGCACTGCAAGAACTCTAGTTCAGAGTGAAGCTCGGCACTGTGTTAATTTACACGTGAGCAGCTCATGATCCTGTGTTTTCAGCTTGGTTCACAGTAAAAGCTGCTGCACGAGCTTCATCTCTGCTGTGCTGTTAAATTGGCTTGCTGATAACGTGCATTTGAAAACGCAACACACACCAACCATCTTCCTAAATTTGTAATGGGAATCATTTATAAATCAACAACAGAGAAAAAGGTGTCAACAAAAGAGAAGCTTAAAGGTCACAACCAAAAAAAAAAAAATTTTTTTTGTTTGTTTGTTTTTTTGCTTTTTTTAATTGAAACAAAATTTTACTAAAATAAAATACAATTACTCTAATCAGTATTAGTAGTATATATTAAATTCTCATTTTTTGTTTTACAGTACATACTATTTCAATAGAAATATGTTACTTTATTAATTTGTTTAATTTTTACATTTCTTATTTTTAATTGTTATTATTATTATTATTATTATTATTATTATTATTGTATAGTCATATAGAATGGGGGATATCTGAGTGAAGAGTAGCAGAGAGTTTCAGTACAGTATGTGACATTGCTTGGCTTTGAATAAATAAATAAGATAAAGAAAATGTCACAAAAAAACACTTTGTTCCACTAAAATACATTACAACTCCATTTCCAAACGGAAATTCCCATTTCCATCTCCAAACATTTCAAGTTTCACCACATATAGTTTATTGTTCTCTAGTGCTATTAACAACATGATACATTACATTGTAGCTGCTCTGATTATGACTGATATGTATTTTACCTGTTATTAAATCTGCAAAACAAATTCTGCTGCGGCTGTATTCCCCAGGTTTCCATTTCCTCTTGTTGCTGAGTTGTTTGTATCCTCTGCATTTTTCATTCAGCTTCTTTTATTCATATAGTTGACAGATTTGCTGTTGTTGTTTTCGCTTCATTTGGCATTAAAAAAAAAAAAAAACTTTCCAAACATTGTTGAAATGTCTCTTTATTTTCCCCCAGTGGGAATAAAAGAGTAACCATGGAAACCAGGGTTTGTTTTCCCCTATAAAAACAATGTTTTCTGTATCAGTGGTTTGCATTGCATGACTTGGATCAATAAAAACTGAGAGTGTATGTACATTACTGTACTGTACATTGCTTGTGGGCTACATTAAGTGCTTTGACACTAAACAGAGGAAAAAAACACAAAACTAATGTTTTCTTTTTCAATGATTGACATTTTATGTCAAAGTAAAAGCAACCATAATCATTACTGTTCATCTATTGCAGCACTGTTAGCACTGCTATTCCTCACCCTTTATCTTAAAACAGCTCATGTGTTTTCTCTCAGGCGATGTTTGCTGGACTCTCAGAGTTCTGCCAGCGCACGTAGACAAGAATCCTGTTCCTCTCTGGGCAAATATTGGACCGTTGTGTTTTAGCGAGACTGAGGCTGAAGGCTAATACTCAAACACTTCCCATCGCAGCTCACAGGAGCGCCTCACACGGGCTTAGTTCACTGCAGCGAGCTGGATTTGGTGTAATGCGGTGCAGTCTGACCTGAACGCTGTCCGCAGGATCGGTTCTGACCAAAGACAGCTCAGAAATCCTTTAATTAGAAACTACCAGGCATTTTTCTTCATCAAAGCCAAAGCGAGGTTGTTAGCGGCAGTTACATCAGACGTTACAGGCATCACACGTATCAAACAATGCTCTTGCTCAGGCTGGCATGAGAGCGTGGGAATACTCAGCCGTTAATTGGGTTTCAAGTGTTTGTTTCAGTCACCGAATGAGCCACAGGCTGCACGACTGTCACAGATTCATTTAGGAATGCAATCAGTGGTGTAATGCCCAACCAGATGGTTTCATCACAAACAAACCTGCTGAACCTGTGATAAAGCACAGCTAGAAAGGTTTGTGAACTCCATCAGAGTTGAAGAGGTTCATGCTTTTCATTATCATGATCTCAGTGTTGTGTGTGGTGTGAAACAGGTGTAACTCATGAACAGCGTCATTTGTGTCGTGCAGCGATGTACTGAGTGTGACAGTACTGAATAAATAGTATAAAGATATTCGTAATGCCTTATAATACACATTGTGTATATCCTACCATTTAAAAGTTTGGGGTCAGTACAATTTTTTAAAATAAATGAACACTTTTATTCAGTGCGAATGCATTTATTTGATCAAAAGTGACAGACATTTATAGTGTTACAAAACATTTCTATTTAAGATAAATTATCTTCTTTTAAACTTTCTATTCATCGAAGAATGCAGTAAAAATGTATCATGGTTTCCACAAAAATATGAAGCAGCACATCTGATTTCAGCAATGATAATAATTTAGAAATCAGCATATTAGAATGATTTCTGAAGGATCATGTGACACTGAAGAGTAATGATGCTGAAACTGCAGCTTTGATCACAGGAATAAATAAAATTGTACAATATATTCACATAGAAAACAGTTATTTTAAATGGTAATAATATTTCACAATATTACTGATTTTACTGTCATTTTCACCAAATAAATGCAGCCTTGGTGAGCAGAAGAGACCTCTTTCAAAAACAGTAAAAAAAATCTTACTGACCCCAAACTTGTGTGCATGGTAAGAAAGACCTCAGAGAAAAAATGTATCATATTGTTAATGACTTGTTTGTTTGTTTTCCTCTTAGTTGGTTTTATATAGTGGTGGTGCCAGTTACTACATCCACTCTACGCCGTTGGGAAAACCCGGAGGATATGGATCTGGATGAGGTGAGTTTGTGTTTGTGATGATCACATAAAAATAACAAACACACACCCTGTTACCTTATTTATGTTATGAACATATATCAGTATGATGCAACTACTTTGTTGTTCCGCTCGTTATTTTTCATCTGTTTTTAGCGTCTCAGTTCTTCTGCATCTGTGCATCAGCTGTTGAGACGCAGGCACTTTGAGGGCTCTTAAAAAGCTTCTCTTGGCGTTTTTGCATTTTTGTTATTACTACTGAGCTTTTGGGCTCCAACACATTTCTGCTTTCTCATGAGTTTGCTTGCTCTCAATAAACTAATGTCTGCAAAATAGGGGAAACCTTTCAGGTGCTGCCTACTGAATATCAAAATGCAGCGGCACTGTAAAAGTCACAATGGTGTCACCAGCATTTTGAAACAGCCCATTTTCACGCAGCCATTCTCCCCCGAGTTACCCCTTATTTATGAGCGTTGCCGAGTCAAATGAGAGCTGTGTTATTGGATCGCGTGTTGTGCTGGTGTTTATCACTGTGCTGAAGTTATACTCGCTGCAGTCCTCATTCTCTCTGCTGCTAGACTCCATTTGTTCAGCTGCAATCCTGCGACCTTGGATTTGAGTCAGTCTCCACCAAATGTGCTTTACTAAAGTGAAAGAAACTGAGGTCTGTCAGTTATTATGGTTGTGGAGAGAAAGAAATGAGAGGAAGAGTGAGGGATGGAGATACAGAGGAAGTGGTCTATAAAGAGACAGATACAAGTACTGGAGACAGTGTGTGTGTCATTTTGAATTAATGATGCCTGTGACTGAAGCACTTGAGGCTGGTATCTATCTGACCTCTGGGTCACAGTCCAGCTGTTTCATGGACTGAAAGTGCCAATCAGCAGTTCAGCACAGACCTAGAGGACTGCTGGAAAATATATTAATATATTGTTCAAAAGTTTGAGGGTTGGTAAAATTGTTTAATGTTTATGAAAGGAGTCTCCTCTCCTCACTAAGGCTGGCTTTATTTGATCAAAAATACAGTATAAGCAGTAATAATGTAAAATAGTATTACAATTTAAAATAACTGTTTTCTATGTGAATATATTTTAAAATGTCATTTATTCATGTGATGCAAAGCTGAAGTTTCAGCATCATTACTCTTCAGTGTCACATGATCCTTCAGAAATCATAATAACTTTCTGATTTGCTGCTCAAGAAACATTTATTATTATTTATATAATGTTGAAAACAGTTGAGCTGCTTTGTATTTTTGTGGAAACCGTGATACATTTAAAAAAAATTGAAATCTTTTTATAACATAAATGTCTGTACTGTCACTTTTGACCAATTTAATGCATCCTTAAAAGGTAGTGTACGTGTATGTGTGTGTGTGCGTGTGTGTGTGTGTGTGTGTGTGTGTGTGCACCTTATAAATCTTGTGTATGTTATTGTATATGTTTTTCCCAGTGTATTGAGATCATTTTACTGATGTGGTTCATGTGAGGTGTTCTCTGTGCTTTATCAGCTTTTGGGGAGTAATGGAGACTCAGGTGTGAGGAAGAGAAGGAGGAGACAAACTCAGGACTTCCTGCGACCTTACATCGCTGCCAAGCTGGAGTTTCTTCCAGAAACCTTCGTGTTAGGAGACGGGAAAACCTACAACAGCTTCTATAACAAACCTCTACCTGGACAGCAGCAGTATCGCACATTTATACTGGCGGCACTGAAAGACCGGGACTCGGTGAGCCATACACACACACACACACACACACACACACGCATATACTGGTTTCCATTTTTTGGTGGGGACATTCCATAGACAAAATGCTTTTTATATTGTACAAACTATTTTCTGTCCCCTTACCATAACCCTATTCCTAAACCTACCTCTCACACAAAACTATCTGCTGTTTTAGATTTTCAAAAAAGTATGATTTATAAGCTGGTTTCCTCATGGGGACCAAAAAAAAATGTTCCTACAAGGTCAAAATTTACTGGTATTACTATACTAGTGGGAACGTTTGGTCCCCATAACGTAGGGAATGTATTTAGTGTGACCCAGGGTAATAATAGTAATACTAAATAATACTAAAATAATAAATAATACTAAAACTAAAGGCAACACTTCTCATTTAGTTTATGTACTAACATAACTAAACTAAAACTGAAGTAAAGATAATACAAACTAAATAGGCATTTGAAAATAATACAAATGACACACATCAGAATTACTTAATCTGTAAATAAAATTAAAATGGGAAATCTAAAAAATAAAAATAATTCAAAATATTAAAAACTATAATAATACACTGCAAAATATGATTTTCTTACTTTGTATTTTTGTTTTCCATTACAAACATTTAAATATTTGTAAATCAAGAAACATTTACTTGAGAAGATATTAAGTTTTGTTTTCTGAAAAAAGTTTCAAAATTAAGTGAGTTTTTTCTTAAAATGAGAAAATATCTTCTAATTGTTTTCCCTTTAAATTAAGATGATTTTTCTTACCCTATTGGCAATTGGCAGATATTTCTTATTTTAAGCAAAAAGGTTTTTTTCTTTTCTTTTTTTTCAGAAAACAAGACCTAATATCTTAAGTCATTTTGCTTCTCAAGTAAATGTATCTTGAGTACAAAAATCATTTTTTGCATTTCAATGATTCTAAAACACTGATCTGACCAAAAGTATAATCAGTCTGATTTTTCATTCTCAAATCTTAAATTTAAATCTTCAAAAAGAAAGAATGAAAGGAGAGGATCAGAGAAGAAAAAAAGAGGAGAGGATGAGAGGGTCTTGTGAAAGGACAGTCTGCGGTGGGCTGGTAAACAGACTAGCGAGTGTGAAATCGGATGAAAAGGGTCGATTGCAAAACAACTGCAGCACTTAAAGAAAAACAGATTAGAGGAGGAGGAGATGAAAGAAAGAAGGAGAAGGAGACATCACATGAAGGACTGTGGCAGATCAGCAGAGAGTGTGACAGCGGAGGAGAGAGAGATGCTATCATTAATGCTGGAGAGACCTGAGCATTACAGATGAAGAGATGGAGGAGAGGTGAAGGAGGAATCAAAACACACATGAATATGCATCAGTAAATAGTGGCTGCATGGAGTCAGTCAGAGATGCATTTTTCACGCTGTGGGATGCGCTTCCATCTGAGGTAGTGCCGATTAAATTGATCACTATGAAAGTTTCCCACTGACAGATTCCCACAGCGCTTTTAGACGCTTTCTCACTCTGCTGTCACGCCGGAGCTCATCCTGTTGCAGAGAGAGACAGAGGTGATGATCATAATATCCCGGCAGATCTAGAGCCCTGTGATTGTTGTGAAAATGTGCAATCATGGAATCCAGTCATCGAAGTGTCACGAAATGTCACAAAATTTGACATTTTTTATTAATGAATGAATAGTAGGGCTTATACAATTAACCAAATTCAAATTGTGATGCAGACTAGTGTCTGTGATTATTTAACCACAAAAGATTTGAGAGATGCTATTTAAGATGCAATTTAAATATGAAATCTGCATGTTCTGCGTGTCTCTGTGAGAACGAGCTCTGCAGTTTGTCTGCTACACATACTGAAGCACACGTGATGCTCTGGTGTTTCAGCGTCAGCGCTCACTAAATGAGGACATGAACACATGAATTTCATCTCCAGAGCTGCTCTGAGAGTCACTTCACAAGCATTTCACCATTTCATTTGATATAAACTTGTCAAATACAAACAAAAAACTCTTCATGATAGGTCTTCAAACTCTTTAAAAAGGTCTTCATGACAAACCACCAAAATAAAATAAATACGTAAATGTACTTCTCAAAGTAATAATAATAATAACGTTAGCGAACTCACCCGTCCCTCAAGATTACAGCACAATGAGCACAATTGTGTTCCTTGGTGTCGGTCATTCTGCCAATCATTTCCCAAAAACAGTCCTGTGGACAAAAAAAATAAATTAATTAAGCATAGTGAAATTAGACATAAAACATGTTTAGACAGGAGGAAAAAACAAACGAGATAAATTGAATTTCTCAGCTGTTGCTTCTCTTGCATTAACTAGGAGAATCTCATGGAGAATCTCACACATGTATCTGAGTTTCAGAAGAGATCTCAACAATGTCTCAATCTGTGCTCAAATTTGTCTGTAGCTTAAAAATATAGATCTCTGTATAAACTTATTTATTAATAAATTGTCTGAGCTGCTCCACATTTCATTTTATAGCTCTACATTTATCAACTATAGACCCTTTTGCATCTGATTTTATGTATTAAAAAAGTCTCCTGAGCAATGCAAGAGCAACTACTACTACTTTGGCTTTTCTTTACAGATGTGTCAAATTAGATGAGACATAAGTTTTCTAATCTGTGTTTATATTGAGATAAAACTTACGTGGTTCATGTCAGATTGTGAATTAATTTTAAAGGGATAGTTGTTTAAAAATGAAAACTCTGTCATCATTTACTCACCATCATGCACAGCAAAGAATTATTTTTAGTACTTATGACATTGTCTTATTTTCTAAAAAAGAAAAAAGTTCATGCTAAAAACAAGATCTGTCTGTAGGGTCAAAAAATAAACTTAATTAAAAGGGAAAACAATTATTTCTCAGTGCACTTGCATATTTTTATTGTTTTAAGCATAAAATCACTTCATTTTGATTTATTTATTTATTTATTTTTCTGAAAACAAGATTTAAAGGGGTCATATGATGATTTTTCCTTTCTCTTTGGAGTGTTACAAGCTCTTGGTGCATGAAGAAGATCTGTAAAGTTGCAAAGACTAAAGTCTCAAATCCAAAGAGATATTCTTTATAAAAGTTAAGAGTCAGCCACACCTACCTAAAACGGCTCGTTCTAACACGCCCCCACATGTCTACGTCACTATGTGGAAAGATTTGCATAACGCCGCCCAAATGTTCACGCAAAGAAAGAAGACGTAACTTTTATTCTCACTGTAGTATTGTTGCCGCCGCCATATCCTGAAGACGCTGTGTGCTTCATTGTGAAAGCGAAACTACTTTGTTTGGTCTTCCAAAAGAGGACGATATCCGCTTTGTCATGCCTAGAGCTGATCCGTGCTGGTCGCTGAGGGAATACAACAGTATGGTGAGGGGCGTAACATTTCCGTCTCACGCTTGAGGTATTCGGCCAATCACAACGCACTGGATAGCTGGCCAATCACAGCACACCTCGCTTTTTCAGACCGATGAGCTTTGTAAAAATCGACGCGTTTCAAAACGGCGGGGCATAGAGGAGAAACAATAATGTACAGTATGTGGAAAATAATGTGTTTTTTTTTACTTTAAACTGCATAAACACATTTCATTACACCAAATACACAAAATAATGTTCTTTTTAGCAGCATCATATGACCCCTTTAACATTTTTATAGGAGATGGCATAGACAACACCAAAGACAAAATCTATTTTTGCTTGATCTCTGTCACATCCTCTAACACATCCTATAGAGCCTGTATGATGCATTACAATAATGTTCATAGTGTCATTTTAAGGTGACCTATTATGCCCCTTTTTGTGACCTCGGCATCCTGGCCAAATTTGCCCATTGGCCTCTGATCATCATGGCCTCCTAACAATCCCCATATCTACTGATTGGCTTCATCACTCTGTCTCCTCTCCACCAATAAGCTGGTGTGTGGTGGGCGTTCTGGCGCAATATGGCTGCCGTCGCATCATCCAGGTGGATGCTGCACACTGGTGGTGGATGAGGAGATACCCCTGACAATGTAAAGCGCTTTGAGTGCCTAGAAAAGCGCTATATAAATGTAATGAATTATTATTATTATTTACAAGATGTAAAATAAGTCTCTGATGTCCCCAACGTGTGTATGCCAAGTTTTAGCTCAAAATACCCCACAGATAATTTTTTATAGCTTGTTGAAATTGTCACTTTTAGAGTATGAGCCAAAACGTGCCATTTTTGTGTTTGTCCCTTTAAATGCAAATGAGCCGGTGCTCCCGCCTCCCTTTTCAGCAGAGGGAGGAGCTTCAAGAGCTCATGCTACGGCATACAGGCAACATGGTAGCTTTAGCAACATTAGCCTTACAGAGTGCCAAGAAGCTCTTTTGGAAAACAAAATATGATGCGTTTGTGAGGCAGTCCAGCGTAAAATGATTAGCACAAACATATAGGACTTTTCAGTTTTTTCCGCGACATTTCCTTCAATACTGAAATTTAACCACCGTGTCCTTGGCAGTATATAGAGACTCCTATGTTCGTTGGTGCATCCCGAAAAACTACACTTGTAATGCCTCTTTGGCGCTGAGCAGCTACAGCAAGAAAACAGTAATGGCGGACTGCTGCTTCTCACTCAGGGCTGTGTCTATGCTAATAAAGTAGAGATTGTCACAAATGGGCGGGACTTTGCCTAGTATGATGTCATTAGGGAGAAATCTGGAACCGCTCGTTATAAAAAAAATGAGTGGGTGGATTTTTACCATTATAGGCTGTTTGTTTTCACACACTGTGGCCAGACAACTGTGTTCAAGCACCTTATAAAAGTGATTTTTGCATAATAGGTCACCTTTAAGTATTCACTTTCTAGTTTTATAGACATATATATAATTATATAGGCATGTATAATGTATGTCCACTTGTTCATATGTATGAATTTCTTTACAAAACTATTATTTATTTATTCATTCATGCAGGCATGCTTAAATAGATGAGTTTTGACCAGATGATAAAGGAAAAGCATTGTTTAAAGTTGTTTAAGAGTCTTCTGATGACCTGAGTAAACGTAAGCTGGAATCTAAACAAAGAGATTAGAAGAACTAAAGTTTAAGAGAGTTTTAATTTATTTATTACAGGATTTCCCAAACATGGATTTGTGAGTTGATGAAAACCTAACAATTTATTAAATCATAAAATGTAAAATTGACGAAAAAGAAATGTTAACATTTACTTAAATACACGTATAAACACTTATTAAAAAAAGATCATCATTAAAAAATATATATTAATGCAGTTACTGAAATATTAAATAAAAAATAAATATTTGAGGTCAAAGTATTCACAAAAAAGTTGGAGAATCCCTGCATTAAGTATCTAAAGAAAGAGTTTGAAAGAACCAACATTTAGGAGAGTTTTTATTTACAGAGTTTCCCAAACTGCGATTCATGAGAACCGAACAATTAAATAAATTTAAAAAATGTAAATAATAGTAGTAATAATAATGATTATGTAAACATTTACTTAAATACACTTACTAAAAAAAGACAAACATTCAAATATAAAAATATATATTATATGTATACTTGCATGTCATGTGACCATTAACTGACCTCAGAGAACCGTGAACATGCAAATGTGTTTTTAAATTATTGAAATATTAAATTAAAAATAAATATAACAAAAAAAGTTTGAATGTATTTTATTACTGCATAATTCCCTTAATTCTGTTTGTACTGTATTATGTCATAGTTTTGATGACTTTAATGTGGAAATATGGAAAGTAGTCCTAATAAAGAATGTGTGTTTTGATCTTTTGAGTAATTCTTGTCCTTTCTCCATGCTCTCTTTCTTTCTGTATCATAAGATGTTCACGGTGAGCCCTTACTCTGATCCCATGATGGTGAAGCTCCACAGCGGGATGTCCCATCACGTTGAGGACCCAGAGATGCTGTGGGTGATGGGACCAGTGCTGGCCGTCGTCCTCATCATCATCATCGTCATCACCATCCTGCTCTTCAAGAGGTACTATTACTTTACTGAAAAATACGATCAGTCATCCAGCACTGAGATCGTATGTATTGCATTCTGCTTTAGTGACCATATTTTCTTTTTCGCCGTGCGTAGCAAACTAGAGTTTACTGTACTTCCTCCTGTCAGGTATAAATAGCCAGTCTCTCTCAGAGACATTGCTGACTCAGTGTAAGAGCAGAAAATCAAAAAGTCAAGAAATCTTATTTTAGTATGACAGTCAGCAATTAACTTTTTTCTTAGAATACTCTTTTTCTGAACACTTGGACAGAACTTTATTGATAAAATAATGGTAGTATATTTTTGAACTAGACTGCAGAAATGATATTTGATTGCACACCTAACAAAAATCTGATCTCCCCAAATTACGTCAAAGTCACAGACAAAATGTGTCCCTCTTCTCAATTATGACCAAATCCATTTGGCCGTATTGAAGAGTGCAGGACAATCAAATGCCTAGTGTTCAAGTTAGATGTCTATTGAGTGAAAAGAAAACTCATTTTGCAAATGTCAGCTCGAATCGGAGCTCATTAGTAGCAATGGCATTTCCACATTTCTGACAAATTCACCCTACACACACCGCCTGTGCCGTTTTCTTCCTGACACTTTCTCTTTTCTTCCCTCTACTTTTCCATTTCTTTCCGTGGGATGCAGCAAACAGGAGAGGTGGGTATTGAGCGGCTCTCTTTGATCCGATAATAAACGCTTGTTTGTGTTTGGTTTTTAATGAGAGGCAATTGAAGAGTTTAATTGAACTCAGATTAGTGCTACAGCTCTCTAACACATACTAACACACAGGAAATATGTGTTAATATGTGTAAACACTTTACAGTAAGGTGCTATTAGTTAACGTCTCGGTTACGTATGTAGGGAACGGAGACTCCGGGTCTCACTTGAGAGCCCCAATCACCTCTGAGCATTACAAGAAACGACCAATGACAATTGGTGAGTGGAATTTGCATGCCAAGCCACTCCCCATACATACGGGTATATAAGATGGCGGCGTGCATCCACTCATTCAGATTTGTACAGAGGAGCCGAGAAAGCATCCCATCATTCAGCGCAGTTCACGGTTGTAGCATGAGGGATGTATGTCTCCGTTCCCTTTTTCAGGAAACAAGAGTTACATACGTAACCGAGATGTTCCCTTTCAGTCAGTCACATTCAATGTTATGTCGACACTGGCGTTAGAGGTCCCTATGAAAAGTGCCACAACCAGAATTGTGTTACGAAAATTGAATGAGCAGGTGCTGATAAGCAAGCGTGTCAGGACAGATGTACCTCTATCTGTAACCTACCCAACACCCCAAAAGCCAGATCACATTACAAGTACACAGGCTTACCAATGAAGCCGAAAAAAAGGGTTGTTCTGACATTCTCACAATACTAGATTTCAGCAACCGTTGGGGTGCGGAGACACATTCAAATAGGAATGTGAATAGTGAGACTGGTCACAGCACAGCCAAACAAACTGTCTAGGGAAAACACGAGTTTATCAAGGGAAACTGTATCGTGGAAGAACATACAGGATTACCCAGGGAATTTCATGTATGGCATTAAATCCAGTAAAAGGGGGTGACTAATGGTGTGCAACCCAAATACTGGATGCGGTTACAGACTTCTCCGCTAAGTCTGAATGCCACAGGGTGTTGGAGGAACCAACCAGGATTCACCAGATGAGGAACGTACTGGAAGAAGATAAACACACATGTCCTATCCAGAGGAATGGTGCTGCAAGCGAGACACCGAGCCAGACCTCCCGCAAATTACCTGTTTATACCCAACACATGGGAGGAAACTGGCTCCACACGGAGATTATAGAATCTCACGAAGGTATTAGGTGTCGCCCAGCCTCATCTGGCTGGGCGGTTCCTCATCTGGACAGCTCTGCAGATGTCTGCTAGAGAGGAGCCGTGCACCAACACCCAGGAGGACACAACACTCCGAGTGGAATGAGCTCTCACCCCCAGGGAGCACGGTTCGCCTTGTGCCTGGTACACCAAAGCGATGGCATCCACTAGCCATTGGGCCAACCTCTGCTTGGAGACAGCCTTCTCCTTCTGCTGTCCTCCAAAGCAAAAAAGAACTGCTCAGAGCATCTCAAGCTCTGGGTGCGTTCCACGTAATGTGCAAAGTGCGAACGGGACACAGCAACACATGGGCTGGATCTGCCTCCTCCAAGGGCAGCACTTTCAAGTTCACCACCTGGTCCCGAAAGGGAGTGGTGGGAACTTTGGGCACATAACCGGGCCGGGACCTTAAAATAGCATGAAAATCAGCCGGCCCAAACTCAAGGGACGATTTGTTGATAGAAAATGCCTGCAGGTCCCCAACCCTCTTGATAGATGTGAGCACGACCAGGAGCACTGTCTTAAATGACAGGAGTCAAGCGGCTCAAAGGAGGCGCCCCGTAGTCCTGCCAGGACCACAGAGAGATCCCAAGAGGGAGCAAGGCATGCCTTACAGGAACCTGATGATCAGGTCATGCTTCCCCAAGGATCTTCCCTCCACTGCATTGTGATGTGCTGCAATGGCAGTGACATACACTTTCAAAGTGGAGGGGGACAGGAAGAAAAACACAACGCTGACCGGCATCCCTCAGTGAGAGCAACACCAGTCAATGAACAGACCCCAATTCGGAGCATAGGCCTGCCTGGTAGAGGGGGCCCTAGCCTGAGTGATAGTATCTATCACAGCCTGTGAGAGGCCTGAGAGGTCTACCGCGTCCCGTCCAGAAGCCAAACGTGCAGGTTCCACAGATTGGGACATGGGTGCCAAATAGTGCCCTGCCCCTGAGAAAGAAGGTCCCTCCTCAGGAGGATTCTCCAAGGAGGGGATGTTGCAAGGAGCGTGAGATCAGAAAACCAGGTCCGGGTGGGCCAATACGGCGCAACCAACAGGACCTGCTCCACCTTACTTTAAAGTGTTACAGAAGTATCTTACATATTTACACATTCATCTGATCTCTTTGTGTTTTTACTCTCATGTTTGATGTCATTTCCTGTCTGCACAGGAAGCGGTCCTCTCCCTCGGCTAAAGATGAGCATTCGGCTGGAGTTAAAGATCACTTACTGGCCCACTCCTCTGACCCGGTGGAAATGAGGAGGCTCAACTATCAAACACAAGGTACGTCATGATGGATGCTGTCCATGGACTTCTGTTGTTTTAACACCGAGCTATTGAGTTACAAACAGCTCATCACATTTATAAACACACAAAGCTGTGTTTGAAAGCAGTGTGGCTTTCCTTGCCTGTTAAGGGGGTTTTCTTGAAATCTCGAGCTGCTCATTCGAAGCACATGAGATACAAGACTCCGGTAACTTACGTTGGTGTTTACTGTAGCATTTTTACAGGGTTTTTCTGTAAAAAAAATAAAAAATAGGGATAATCACTGGCACGCGAGCAATAAGGGAAAACTGCATAACGAGGTACATTTTGAGGTAATCATTCCTCATAGTCACACAGCCTGTTAGGAGCTGTAAATAATATTAAAGTATGAGAATTAACCTGCGCTAGTCAACAGATGCACATGGCTCCGACAAACCATTAATGCGACTGCTGCGCATAAGAGGTGCTTCAGATCAATGCTGCGCTGTGCTTTCGCATAGGTTAAGTCAGTTTAGCCTCAGTCACGCTACGCGATTGAGTGCTTGACAGCTTACCATTTATTCTGCATTTGTTGCTCTAAGCAATAAATTAATTACCGCTATAAATGCTGGTTATTTATAAGTCTGTATACATAGTTCTCAACATTCCACACACAAATTACTATGGCGGTGTTGTGTGGACAACAACATTCACACACATACAGTCGTGTTCCATTAGGGTCACACTGGAAATCTGTTATTCAAAGTCTAATTTAAACATTAAAATAAACGCACTTTTAAGATTTTGAAAAGTTCTGAAAAAATACTTCAGAAGTTCTAAGGTAACATGCTCCTAACATAAGGAAAAACAGCACCCACAAAGATTGGGGAAAATAGTCAATTTTTAATGCTATTGAACTATTTTATGCATACTTTTCTGTACTGACTGTACTATCATGGGCTTTTCTTTACACCTGTCCATCATCTATGAATATGCATTTTGAGATCCTTAAAAGATGCATGCGATGCTTCCTCAGAATGAGGTCTGAAGCATCATGATACTGCACACCTTTTGTAACGGTGCTCCTGTGATACCTTAAAATGCTCACTAGGTTTTGCAACAGAGTTTCTTTAGGAAACGAATGAGTTTGGGGTTGTTTGGATGTAGACCTCAGAAAGAGAGACAGAACTGCTCACTGGATTTATGGACGTCAGGTTCAGCTGGAGCTTCGGTGTGAAGACAAAACATTATTCACAGAGCCACACTGTCAGGTGAAGGACACACTGAGGAGCAGAACCTGCCAGCTAATCTCAGACAACACACACACACACACACACACACAGTGGCATCAGATCGTATTGCTTCATTCAGTTCAGACTGAGCTTTGAAGTTGATGGATAGAATTAAACAGGATGATTCACTCTTTCTCACTCCTTTCAATCCA
This sequence comes from Sinocyclocheilus anshuiensis, assembly GCF_001515605.1. Taxonomy (NCBI): domain Eukaryota; kingdom Metazoa; phylum Chordata; class Actinopteri; order Cypriniformes; family Cyprinidae; genus Sinocyclocheilus; species Sinocyclocheilus anshuiensis. The sequence continues at coordinate 28,466 of NW_015555726.1, forward strand.
TATTTTGTACTTCTCCCTCTGTCTCTTTCACTCTCTCTCTCAGGGGAAATTTCTGAATGCTCAGACATTTTGCTGACTTCAATAAGAATCTGCTTTTGCTTCAGTTGCAAAGTGACTCATGTTCTTATGTCAGATTGTTGGGCTACAAGCACACGCTCGACTGATGCGCAATCTTTCTCGTGGCGAAACTGGGAGAAATATTCATGTCAAATTCCCTGCCATGGAAATAGATTTTCCTTGCTTGCAAATCTTCAAATGAAGAACCAGACTACCAGTACTGTTGTTGTTTACTTGTGAAAGTTCAGAATTTGTGTTTCAAAAAGCTTTAGGACACTTTGAAAATGTAAAAATGGCTTACCTCACAGATAAAGAGTGTTTGTTGTGTAGATGCATGTTTGACGTTTCAGGCAAACTGTGTTTGAAAGGGCATCCGTGACGTGCAAACTATATTCCAGCACCTCATTCATACTTTGGACCATGTCATAATAACAGTGAATAATGTGACACACAAAGTGCAATTTAAACATCCTCTTGTGTTTGGACATGCTGAAATCCAAACAGTTCTTGATTTCTGAAACGAAAGCTTTAATGTGAACTAAAGAAAGACAAAGGGCCCTATCATGGACGCAAGTGTTTTTTGCTAGTTTCAGCCCGATGCAGTTGTCATTTTCACATCCTGCGCCACGTTGTTTAAATAGCAAATGCATTTGCGCCCATTTGTGCGTCCCATGGGCGTGCTGGTCTGAAAACGAGGTGTGTTCAGGCGCATTGTTGGCACGTTGCTATCTTGAGGCAACTGGAATAGACTGCGCCTTTGACCAACTGAAACCTGGTCTAAAGTCAATGGCGCAATATTTTTTTTGTTAATTAAAGAGCGAGTTAATAATATGCGCCTATAGGCGGGGGAACAACACGCGTACACTCTGCTTATTACAAACACAGGGACGTGCAGCAGCGCACAAACATGCCAAATATTAAAAATGAAAGGATTACAATGTAAAAGATTATTATTGTGCCCCGTAGATGGTCTGCTCGCACGCTTTAACCTCGCTTTAATGCTTTAACTTCCTCTCTGGAGAAGCATTCAGTCTTTGCTCTTGCAAATTCTGCCATGGTGCGAGCGCAACTGGCCTTTAAAGGGAATGGGAGATGAGATTCTGATTGGTTTATTGCACGTTACGCCCAAAACACACCCATGACTCATTAAGAGTACAATGGCCCAAAGTGCCTTTCATACATTAGATTTCAGTGCTTCATTCTTTAGAAGGTTGATGTAGAAATTGACCTTATTTACATTACTGTTCAAGGGTCAATGCATTCTTTTAAAGAAATGTATACTTTTATTCAGCAACAATGCATTAAACTCATCAAAAGTGACAGTAAAGGAATTTATAATGTTGCAAAAGGTTTCTGTTTCCACTAAATGCTGTTCTTTTTAATTTTTTATTCATCAAAGGATCCTGAAAATAAAATGCATCATGGTTTCCACAAAAATATTAAGCAACTATTTTCAACATTGATAATAATCAGAAATGTTTCTTGAGCAGCAAGATATATTCAAATACCAAACAGATATTTTGAATTGTAAAAATATTTTACAGTATTACTATTTTTTACTGGACTTTTGATCAAATAAATGCAGCCTAGGTGAGTAATTTCTTTCAAAATCATTAAAAATCCCAAATTCATGAACTGTAGTGTATTTTTAAAAATATATGTATATATGTATGGATTTATATGGGAACTTCTGAAACTACTTGGTTGCTGAAACTAATGCAACCAAGTTTAATGTGATGGGGAAAAAATAATATTAACCAGTAATTTCTCAGCCAGCTTCTTATGAATGAATGAATGAATGATGCGTTTATATAGCGCTTTACTGTGTATTGTTGTACACCCAAAGCGCTTTACAATCATGTGGGGGGGTCTCTCCTCAACCACCACCAGTGTGCAGCATCCACTTGGATGATGCGACGGCAGCCACAGGACAGCAGCGCCAGTGCGCTCACCACACACCAGCTACAGGTGGAGAGGAGAGAAAGTCATAGAGCCAATCAAGTGGATGGGGATTATTAGGAGGCCATGATTGGCAAGGGCCAGGGGGGCAATTTGGCCAGGACACCGGGGTTACACCCCTACTCTTTACGAGAAGTGCCATGGGATTTTTAATGACCACAGAGAGTCAGGACCTCGGTTTAATGTCTCATCCGAAAGACGGTCTAATCTCTTCTTAATCTAATCAAAACGCCCCACCCTACATTATTTCTGTCATGACAACTCTCTGAGAGTTTAGCATGGTAATATACATGTCAATGTTAATGTGTTTGGTCTTGGCGGGAAAGATCTGCTACGCTGCTGCTGCTGCAGAGCAAGTACAGAGGCTTGCTACTGCCAGTACATCCACAGACATGCTGCTGTGAGCATGTAGGAAATACTGCTGCTGCACATATAACATATATGAAATAACCCCCATATATAACATACATGAAATTATACAGGTGGAGCTGGGGAAGGTGGAGGCGTGCTGCAACTGCTACAGCAAGCACTAGCCAAGTATTTGAATGTTGAGCAGCAAGCTCATTGGCCCATTGGTGAATAATGATGTGATTATATCAGATTGAGTTAGAACCTGCACAGTCTATTTTGTTTCAATCAAAATTATGTCATATTACGGAAGTTAAATATGTTGGGGAAACAGTTTCATGTTGCCTTCTTCCTCTCATGGGTGTTTCTCTTGCTCTTTCTGTACATACTCTTTCCTCTTCCTCTCTCTTCTGTAAGTGACATATATCACAGTCCCTCCTCATCTTTTTTCTGCAGGTTCCAGTGCCTTCAGCTGCCCCAGCACTTCAAGTTAGTTTCACTCTTGCTTTCCTGTGTGAACTTTCACTACCTTCATCTCTATGCTCCTCCTCCCTGTCCATCAAGACCAAAGCCACGCCCCCTCCACCACTTTGGCTGCTCTGAGTTAAAGCTTCACCATCTCTCACGTCCTTTCCACAGGATGTCCTTCTCAAACACCTCAGTTGAGCAGATGTGGGATGGGAGGGAAAACAATCTGTGTTTTTTAATGTGTGCTCAGGTTGTAGTCCTTCTGTGTAAAATGCCGGTGTCATTTACTTGCCATTTTGATTGTACAGGACAGCTTACGCCACCTTGCTATTGACCCAGAAGTGGTTCATATTTCAGCCAATGAGCATGTCCGTTCACTGCTTACATCACTGCCACTGGTCTTAGCACATAGCATGGTGCAAAAAGCATAGTGCTTTCTCCTTTGCCTTCTATTTTTCTCATGCTTTGGGTTGTTTTCATGTGTGCCCATCTTCCAAAAGCCTAAAAACTGTGTGGATCAAAGTGTGTCTGTTCCTCACAGTTCAGCCAACCAAAACCAAACAGGCCAATACAAATCTCTGCTATCAGTTCATCCTCTCTTTCTCCCTGCAGGAATGCGGGAACACCCTCCAATTTCTGTCTGTGCTTTGGCTGACCACATTGAGCGGCTGAAAGCCAACGACGGCCTACACTTCTCACAGGAATATGAGGTAACTCTTCCCAAGTCACGTCAAGAGTGTCCGTCTAAACAACTTTGAGGAGAATTGTTCTCCCTCTCTACCTTCTGTTGAAACCACCGAGGGATAATTGCTTGACGTCCTGCAAACATCAGCAATTTACATAAAAATGTCTACTAAGTTAAATCAGGACAATAAGGGGAGGAGAAAGCTGGAAAACACTTGTGCTTCTTCCGACCTACATCTGCATGTGTGGAATATGTAAATTGTAGAACAGAACAATGAAGATAAGAGTGAAGAAGTTTCCTCTAACAGTGAGGAAACAGTGGATTTATTATGGCTGTACATTTAAAGCAGATCAGTTATAAATAGAGCTCCAAACTGCCGTTATGGTGAAGCCTAAGCACATTCTTAGTTTAATTGTGCTAATCATATCACTAACTATTCATTTCAAAAGTGTCAGTAATAAATTAATACTTTTATTCTGCAAGAATGCATTCAATTGTTCAAAAGCGACAGTAAAGACATTTTTTAATGTTACAAAGATTACTATTTTAAATAAATACTGTTCTTTTGAACTTTTTATTCATCAAAGAATCCTGAAAAAATGTATCACGATTTCCACAAAAATATTCGGCAGCACAACTGTTTTCAACATTGATAATAATGACAAATGTTTCTCGAGCAGCAAATCAGCATATTAGAATGATTTACTGGAGTAAATATGCTGAAAATTCAGCTTTACATTACATTTTAAAATATATTAAAAGAGAAAACTGTTATTATGAATAGTCATAATATTTCACAATATTACTGTTTTTACTGTATTTCTGATCAAATAGATGCGGCCTTGGTGAGCAGAAGAGACCAATTTGGTCTGAGAAGTGAAAGTGAATTGAGTTCTTCCATTGCTAGTTTGGGTTCACTTTAGAAAATCTCACCTCTGAACTGCATGTAAAGCTACCAACCACACTTTTTATGTTTTACATGCTAGTTAGGGGCAGATCTATTCAAAATAGCTGAAACCACAATAATAGACCAACTTGATCTGTATAGAAGACACTGAAGAAATTGACAATAAACTGAAAATATCCAGTGATTAGTTTTTTGTCATTGCATTAAAATATGACTTTTGATGGACAGATGTACCCCAACTCCCAGAAGTTGCATAAAGCCAGCCAAACATATAGAAAGTGCTAATTTTGAGCCAGACCTTGACATGTTTTCATGCAGAATGGATCAGACAGCGAATGGCCTGTACTCGTGACAGACAAACAGCTAAAAGTGTTCACCTTACAATCTCAAAAAGATTACTGTTTATAAATGTGAGCCCTTCAACATCTCATGTTCAGCAAGTGTGCTGAAATGACACTAAGAACTTGTGCAGCTTCATAATACTACAACTTACACATGCATTTACAGACAGTCCTCATACACACACACACACACTCACTCACTCACTCACATCAGCATCTCAGGCAGTACCCAGATCACCAGAGCTTGAAATTAAAGCTGGGAAATGACTCCATTTGAAGTGTAGTGAGTGTGAGAGTCACCTGCTTTATTAGATGGCTAATCCTGCAGTGTGTGTGTGTGTGTGTGTGTGTGCGTGCGTGCGTGCGTGCGTGCGTGCGTGTGTGCGCGCGAGCGCGCGTGTGTGTGTGTGTGTGTGTGTGTGTGTGTCTATCTGTGTGTGTGTTTAGGGAAGGGGCGGGACTCTGCTGCCTGCTTGAGTTGTTATTGTACATTGAGCAGCACTTCTGAGTACTTAAACAATCAAGACCTTAATATAGACATCAAATACTGAGAGAGCAACAGTGATCTAATCAAACGCCAAATGGCTCACATTAAACTGCAATACAAAAGAAGCTAACAAGATAAGCAGATAAAGACAGGCTTATGGGGAGGGAATTGTGTACAAAGATGGAGAGAAAGTAATATACCTGTTGGTAAATAATAAGATGAGCCTGTCATCTGTGGGAATGTCCTCATGCATGCATTTTATTTGATATACACCATTCAGAAGATTTTTTAAAAAAGAAATGAATAACTTTATTCAGCAAGGACACATTAAATTACAATAAGGACATTTATCATGTTAAAAAAGATTCTAAGATACTGAAAAAAAAATGTATCATGGTGTCCACAAAAATATGAAGCAGCACAACTGTTTTTAACATTGATAATAATCAGAAATGTTTCTTGGGCAGCAAATCAGCATATTAGAATGATTTCTGAAGATCATGTGACACTGAAGACTAGAGTAATGATGCTGAAAATTCAGCTTTGATCACAGGAATAAATTACAGTTTACAATATATTCACATAGAAAACATTTATTTTACATTGTAATAATAATATTTCACAATTTTAGTGTTTTTACTGTCTTTTTAAACGAATAAATGCAGCTTGGATGAGCAGAAGAGACTTCTTTCAAAAACGTAAAACAAAATTGAATGGTAGTGTACACAGAGAACAGAGAGAGCTACCAGATGAAGAAAAATGTCCAACAGACCTTCAGTCGAGCTCATTGAAGCTTAGAAATATTAACTTTGTAAGTGTATTTCATTTCAGAGACATTTTTGTAATAATACTCTGCTATTTTTATCCTTGTTTTATAATGGAGAGCAACCACAGATCAGGGCAGAGCTAACAGCACACAAGGATAACACATCCTCAGATCATACATACGCCTGCATTAAAACCTGTGATGTTTCAGTGTGAGAAACAGGAGACCATTGAATAAGACATGCGTTCCTTCTCAACACTGCTGTATGACATGACCCACACAGTAGATAGAGACGAGAGAGAAGACTTCACTATATTGTGTGACAGAGAGACACTATTAAATGCTATTAAAATGAAGATTGTATTGCTCAGATGTTGCTGTTTCATGTTGCTATAGGTCTGAGTTATGTTATATTCACACCAAAAACCCATTGGTCTGAAGTACCGCTCCTCATGTATATTAACTATCACATATGGATGAGAAAGAAACATTGTGGATGCAGAGAAACATTAATATAATATGAAAAATCCATCAGTGCCATCTGGAGAGATGTCATGCAAGTCCAGGAAATAGAAGTTGTGTGTTTTATCTAGTGCAAACAAACTGACAGAACTCGTCGCACACTCTTCTGATTAGCTGTGATTGTGTTGCATTGTGCAGCATTTTAGCCTTCAAACTTCCATATTGCTTGTTGTTAAGGATGCACCGATACCACTTTTTCCAGTACTCGCCCGATACCGATACTTTTATTTTTGGTACTTGCCAATACCGAGTACCGATACCGATATTTTTATTGCATTTGTACATTTTTTAAATATTGGGTATAGAAACCAAAAGAGTATGTATAATGTTAGTTGGTTAACTTCATTTATCAAATTCAGCAAGGATGCATTAAATTGATCAAAAGTGACAATAAAAGCACTTATAATTTTATAAAAAAGATTTCTGTTTCAAATCAATTCTTTTTAACTTTCGGTAACACTTTAGAATAGGGAACACTTATTCACTATTAACTCCCTAATTTCCCTCAAATTCCTAATTTGCTGCTTATTAATAGTTAGTAAGGTAGTTGTTTAGTTTAGGTATATTTATGATGCTGTTGTCAGAAAAGTAGCTCTGAAACTGTTCTATAGTATTCTATAGTAGCATGTAAAGGGAATAAATTACATTTTACAATATATATATATATATATATATATATATATATAAAGAAACAATTATTTTGAATGGTAATAATATTTTACAATATTACTGTTTCAAATAAATGAAGTCTTGGCAAGCATAAGATTCATATCGACCCCAAAAAATCTTATCAACCCCAAACTCTTGAATGGTATTTTATGTTTCATATAGTTGATATGATTTGTTCATTATAACTGAAGAACTGCTGGCGGTTCTGCTAGAAACGCAGCGTCTCAGAGCTGCAGTAATGTGATGCAAGGAGACTAAAGAGCAGACGTCTAAACCGCACCCTCTGGCCTGTTTTCTCATCACTATGGTAACAGCAGGGCTGGATTAGGCAGGTCTCTAAAGCGCCGGAGCGATTCCAGCTGCCGTGATCGTGCAGGAAACGCTGGGCAGGTCAAGGTAGAGATTTGCAGAGTTGTGGTGCGTCTGCGAGGTTTTGCAGCATCAGTTCCTGCTGTGCCAGAGTTGTCTTATTATGAATGATTCATTGGAGCACATTATTCCACGGCTTTGTAAACTTTCATCAAAATGAAATTAAACTTGCTCCACCTCTGAAATGACTTTCGTTTTTAGCTGATGATGTCTTATTTTTAAACCCCTTCCCTCTAGTCACTTGTCATATGTGACCCTGGACCACAAAACCAGTCATAAAGGTCAATTTTTTTAAATTGAGATTTATACATCATCTGAAAGCTGAATAAATAAGCTATGGGATGTTAGGATAGGACAATATTTGGCCGAGATACAACTATTTGAAAATCTGGAATCTGAGGGTGCAAAAAAATCAAAATACTGAGAAAATCGCCTTTAAAGTTGTCCAAATGAAGTTCTTAGCAATGCATATTACTAATCAAAAATTAAGTTTAGTTAAGAGACCCTAAAATAAAGTGTTACCGTCATCAAAGAATCCTGAAAAAAAAATTCAAAAAAATATGAGGTAGTTTTCAACATTGATAATAATCAGAATTGTATCTTGAGCAGCAAATCAGCATATTCGAATTATTTCTGAAGATCATGTGACACTGAAGACTGGAGTAATGAGTCATATGTGACCCTGGACCACAAAACCAGTCATAAAGGTCAATTTTTTTAAATTGAGATTTATACATCATCTGAAAGCTGAATAAATAAGCTATGGGATGTTAGGATAGGACAATATTTGGCCGAGATACAACTATTTGAAAATCTGGAATCTGAGGGTGCAAAAAAATCAAAATACTGAGAAAATCGCCTTTAAAGTTGTCCAAATGAAGTTCTTAGCAATGCATATTACTAATCAAAAATTAAGTTTTGATATATTTACGGTAAGAAATGTACAAAATATATTCATGGAACATGATCTTTACTTAATATCCTAATGATTTTTGGCATAAAAGAAAAATTGATCATTTTGACCCATACAGTGATTTTTGGGATATTGCTACAAATATGCCCAAGCGACTTAAGACTGGTTTTGTGGTCCAGGGTCACATATGAAGTTATAGTCCATTCCCTCGTTAAATTATGCTATTTCCCTTTATCTTTTCTCATTAAATATCCTGTTTCACTCTGAAATAAATTATGTTAAAGTAAAATAGGTTTTCATGAGTGTCGTTTGGCTCAACCAATGGCATAAGATTGGGGGCGGGACTAAATAATGGGCAGATGAGAAAGTATTTAGGAAACATGTTGGAAAACAGTCATTATTTTTGCAGAAGATTTGAAGGGTTTGCTGTAAAAGGGGAATTATTACCATTTTCTCATGTGATATTTAGTATTTACACTAATCATTTCAAAGTTTAAATGCGTCTATTGTCTTCCTTTTTTCTGTCACTGGTATTGGTTTAGCTTTCTAACAAACGTTCTCATGTTTTGTCTTTCTGTTCTGCAGTCTATTGACCCTGGCCAGCAGTTCACCTGGGAAAACTCCAACCTAGAGGTCAACAAGCCCAAGAACCGCTATGCAAACGTCATCGCTTACGATCACTCCAGAGTCGTGCTGATCCCCACTGATGGTGAGTCCAAAAACACATCTATATATATTAGCGTTCAAAAGTTTGAGGTCAGCAAGTTTTTTTCAAACGCTTTTTTGACTCTCTTCTGCTCATCCAGGCTGCATTTATTTGATAAAAAATACAGTAAAAACAGTAATATTGTGAAATATTATTGCAATTCAAAATAACGTTTTTCTATGTGAATAGGTGATAAAATATTATTTATTTCTGTGATGCAAAGCTGAATTTTCAGCATCATTACTCCAGTCTTCAGTGTCTCATGATGCTTCAGAAATCATTCTAATATGCTGATTTGCTGCTCAAGAAACATTTATCATCAATGTTAAAAACAGTTGTGCTCCTTCATATTTTTGTGATACAAATGTGATACATTTTTAAGAATGTTTTAACAAAGTTCAAATGAGCAGCATTTATATGAAACAGAAATATTTTGTAACATTATAAATGTCTTTGCTGTCACTTTTCATCAACATAATGCATAAAAGTATTAATAATAATAATAAAAAAAACATCTTACTGACCCCAAACTTTTGAACAGTAGTGTTTGTTGCTTGACATCTCAAAATAAAGAGTCATTCAGCTACGATGAGTTCTGCACAGAATCTGCATCTACTGAATTCTGTGAAAGGCCATCAAGTCCAAATCATACCTGTTTATTAAATATTTTGGGTAATTTAAAAGTACTCTCAATGCTATTTTAATATATTTTTAAATATAACTAGAAAATAAATAATAAAAGTCTGCAGATTTCACGTGTGCTTACCAAGGCCATCAGTACAATGAGCACTCAGTTCTCAGCCTTTCATTGTGTGTTAACACTGCACTGCTGAACCGCAGGTATACCGGGGAGCGACTACATCAATGGAAACTACATTGACGGCTACCGCAAGCAGAACGCTTACATGGCCACTCAGGGTCCTCTGCCCGAGACGTTCAGTGACTTCTGGAGGATGGTGTGGGAGCAAAGGGCCAGTACTATCATCATGATGACCAGACTGGAGGAGAAGAGCAGGGTGAGATTTTACTCCTCATCTCGTGTTGTCTGGCTCCTGCCCCAGAGTGAGAGAAATGTTTTTAGTGATGACAAGAGATGCAGATGGCATGGAAATGATCTCTCACTCTTTATATGGAATTAAATAAACATTCTAGAGGAATCGTTTCAAAATAGGAACTTATAAAGACTATTAATCACAATAAAGACTCTCCCTACACATTGCACTTCAACCATTACTTCAAACAGCAGCTATTATAATGTTTTTTTAGGGGGTTGTTTAGCCAAAAATTAAAATTGTCATCATTTATTCACCCTAATGTCATTCCAAACCTGTACAAATAATTAAAAACAGAAGAATAAGAGTCATACAGGTTTGGAATGACATGAGGCTGAAAAAATTACCGTTTTAATTTTGGGGTTTCTTTTGCCTTTAGGATGTCAGATAATATCCCAAACACCTCGTGGACACATGCAAACACGTGTCCTGTCTGTGAATTACAGAGGAAAGGAAGTGACCACTCCTCATAGGAGTGTCGAACAGGAAGTGATGTGTGTGCATGTGTGTTTGTGAGAGAGGGAGGTGTCACATGTTCCCTCACCTGCCGTGTGACCAGATGGTCATTCTGTTTATCCTCCACATGGTCAGTCTCAATATACATGACTGTGATTCAATGCTAGCTTTCTAATGGAATTATGTACCTCACGATTCACAATTATATTATAATTTGCTGTATATAGATCTATACTATACTATATACTAGGACTGTGCAATTAATCGCATGCGATTGTCACGTGCATCTCGTCAGTAATGCCGATACCTATCTATCTATCTATCTATATGTATATATATATATAGAGAGAGAGAGAGAGAGAGAGAGTTTACTTACTAACATTTACTTTAACTGTGTGCAATTAATCGCATGCGATTGTCATGTGCATCTCGTCAGTAATGCCGATACCTATCTATCTATCTATCTATCTATCTATCTATCTATATGTATATATATATATAGAGAGAGAGAGAGAGAGAGAGAGTTTACTTACTAACATTTACTTTAACTGTTTTAATACATTAAAACATTGCCTAAAAAAGAATATACTGATCGAATTGGACAAACCTTGATATTATCGGCTTTAAAGTCAAACTAATCAAACTCTGTGGAGAAAATTCATTTATAGATTCAAAAACCTCCTGTTGCTCTCTATTGTCACAAATATATTGTGCATCGTAAAAATAAAAAAGAAACATATTCATTCCACAATAGGAAATGCCTTTTACAAATTACATTTTTGCCAAAAAAAAATGTGACTTTATTAATGTTAAAGATGCAAAGTTTTTTAAGGGTTTGAGCTAGTCAGCCGTATTTATTAATTAGCTTGAATAAGTGCACAGATTGTACCTGTTCTTTGTTGATGAAGGACAGCAGGGTTTATGGAAGCCCAGATGGGTCACGCTAATGCATCTCAACCCCAGACCTACCGGCGTTACTCACACAGCCCTCTGTGCTCGGTGTGTGTTCGCAGTATGTGACCCGTGTGTGTTATCAGAGCCGGAGGTTCAGCCACAGTTCTGGCCGGTCTGTGGTGCGTAATGCCCCCATCTGCTTCAGCTTCAGCTGGCCTCCTCTCACTCTTCTCCTGTGCTCTTGTGGTCCCTGATGTGTGATGTTTGTGTGTGCCTGTGATTGCAGGTGAAGTGTGATCAGTACTGGCCGAGCCGTGGAACAGAGACATACGGCATGATTCAGGTGTCCATGCTGGATACGGTGGAGTTAGCCACCTACAGCGTCAGGACCTTCGCTCTCTATAAGGTCTGTGTGTGTTTATAGATGATGTAACTGACATTTATTTAGTTTTTTTCATCACTTTTTGATTTTACCTGCAGTGACAAATTATTTGTTTAGAAAATGTATGTAATGACAATCGTATACAGAACAAAAACTAGAAAAGAAGTTTAAGATGTTCATTTTGATTATGTTTAGATACAGCATTCACACAAATGACTAAAACTTTAACTTCTCTGCTCATTAATGCTGAAAATGACGTTGAGGCGTCGTACAGCAGAACTGAAAAAATCAAGATGGAAAAAGTTCCTCAAAAACATCTAAATTTAATTAATAGTAGGAGACAAAACTGCCTCTTAGTAACTTACAGTCTGCTAGGATACTAGTTAGCATCATTTTTTTTTATATTTTTTTAATTTTAAAAGAATATTATAACAAAATTGTATAGGCTTTTATAGTAGATTAAATAATTACTTTACATTACATTTAACTTATTATATTTAACATTCAACATAGAATGAAACAGAATGAAATAGGGTTTATTCGTTTTTAGTACAATGCTGTAAATGTTTACATGGGTCATATTATACACTGTTGTAGCATTTTTCCCATATAAGTTCACTTACAATGTCAGTCAAGGTTTCCTGGACTAAAAATCAGTTTTAATTTATTTTTTTATGACCAGTTTTGCACCAGTTTTGGTTTTCTGTATCTTTAAGACCTGTGTTTTGATTGGTTAACCTCCATGTACGATCATAGTTCATCACAACAGGCCAGATAAATACTAAATAGGTCCTGATGTGTAAACGGTCATAAGTTAACGAGCCCATAGTTGTGATGTCACAACCTTAATGATTTCTGATTGGCTTGTTTTTGCAGTTTAGTTCGTGGTTAGATTGTGGAGGGAGATTAATAGTATAATTCTATATTATAATCAGTTATAATATATTGTAAATAATTGTAGTTATTATAAACATATTCTCTTTTTAAAAACAGCAAGAAAAATCCCTTTTCCATCATATATCTCCTTGAATGTGTTGTAACAGAATGGGTCCAGTGAGAAACGGGAAGTTCGGCAGTTCCAGTTCATGGCCTGGCCGGATCATGGCGTTCCCGAATACCCCACACCAATTTTAGCCTTTCTACGCAGGGTCAAGGCCTGCAACCCACCTGACGCCGGACCCATGGTGGTGCACTGCAGGTAGAGCATGATATCCACTCACTTATCTATTAACATGAACATGTGTCTGTGAATTCACTCTAAATCTACCACTTCCCTTGTGTTTCCCATGGCAGCGCTGGCGTGGGTCGGACAGGCTGTTTTATCGTAATCGAGGCCATGCTGGAGCGGATGAAGCACGAGAAGTCGGTGGATATCTATGGTCACGTGACCTGCATGCGCTCTCAGAGGAACTACATGGTGCAGACAGAAGATCAGTATATCTTCATCCACGAGGCCCTGCTGGAGGCTGCCACCTGCGGGAACACAGAGGTCCCGGCGCGGAGCCTGTACACACACATCCAGAAACTCACGCAGGTGTCGCCCGGAGACACCGTCACTGCCATGGAACTGGAGTTTAAGGTCAGAAAACACACACAGACACACACATCAACCTTAACCTGGCACGACACAACAGAGTTCCTGTGTCAGTTTTTCTCTCCTCAAAACACAGCGTGAAGGCACAGAATCACAGCCAATCAGAACCTCTTTGATGTTTAGTACACAGCTGACGATGCAATGCCTTGTTGCTTGTTTAAACCTCTGATTAACATGCAGAAGATGCCGTTTATTGCTTAGCGGTTTATCTTGCTTGTTTGTTGGAGTTGGAAACAGGGTTATTATCGTTAGCTATAACTGTTTTGTTAATTGAAATACAGCTGGAATAAACAAAAATATAAATATTACATGATAACTTTAAATTGTAAATGTTTCATAAATGTTAATTATTATAACTGAAATACGTTTAAGCTAAAGCACTAAAATGACTAGATATTAGAATCAGCATTGGACATTAATTAATGAAATATAATGAATGCTTCAAGTTAAGTAATCATGTAATAATGATGATAATTAACTGGAAATTAAATAAAAACTAAAACTGAACCGAAACTAAAACTGAAAAATAAATAAATGCACATAACAGAATTACTAAAAATTAAACTAAAATTGAAAATATAAAAATAAAAGGTAACACTTACAATAATGTCTTACACTTACATTTGTTAACATGAACGAACTATGAACAATATATATTTTTACAGCATTTATTAACCTTTGTTAGTGTTAGTTTAAAAAGTGTTCATGTTAACATGTACAACTTTTGATTTTAATAATATATTAGTAAATGTTGAATTTAACATTAACTAAGGTTAATAAATGCTATATAAGTATTGTTCTTGTTAACTAATATAGTTGACTAATGTAAACAAATGAAATATTATTGTAAAGTATTACCCTAAAAAGCTAATTCGAATATTAATAAACACTAACACTATAATAGTCAATAAATAATGCTAAAACAACACTGATTTGGAATGAAGGACAAGTGTTTATTCAAAAACATTCCTGATTTTGTTAACAGAACTGGAATAATTATGTAGAATCTGAACCTGAATTGGTATATTCCTTATGATTCTCATCTATAATGGTTAACCTTGAGTTCATTTCTTAAGTAATATTACACTGGAAGAGCAACAAGAAAAACTGTAGACAGAGAAAAGACATGCACATTGAAATGTTTTTGGCAGAAACATTCTTACCAAAGCAAAGGTGCATATTTTAACTGCTTAAACAGTAAGCTGAGAGCTGATGGAGAAGCTGACAGGCAGTATCTGTGACTGCGGTGAGAGTTATAGCTGCTGCATGCATGAAAACACTCCTTTAACATACAACAGCTGTCCTCAGAGACGCTTCCCAGCCCGAAGGATGAGGCTCAGAGTTGCTTTACGCACAGGATCATTATAGATCCGCCGAGGATGTAATCAGGTTTTAATGCTTGATGTTGTTTCACCAGCGAATCATGTGATTCTGAAGGGCCAGTGCAGTCAGAGCTGTGTGTGGAAACACGTTTGTGTTTCCCTGCACAACATGAATGATTTTAATGGGCTGTTTTTCCCATGACGCATTTTGGTGACATGCTGAGATTCAAAGAGCAAGTATCGTTTGAAGTTTGAGAACAAAGCCACTCAAAACACCTCGTTCTCCACCAAAGAAGGATCTCAATTGTTGACAATGGAAAAAAACGCTTTTGAGTTTCAGTGTGGTAATCAACATTCTGACATGAATACTGAACTTGAGCTTAACTTTTGAACTCAGAGTGTTCCTTATATTTCACTAATTAATGACCAATGCTGAATGTAACATATAGAATGGATTATTATACAGTATAATGATGCCAAATAAGATGTACACAAAAAGCTGACATTTAAAAGAAACATATTTTTTGGAATATTTATTCAAAACTCACAAAAATAAATAGAAAATGACATTATGCTAATGTCTGAAAGACTAAAATGTCATCTCATTAATTGTCCTCAGCCAGAAGCTTCTTTTGCTTACCAAGGCTGTATTTATTTGATCAAACATACAGGAAAATCTGTAATATTCTGAAACATTATTACAATTTAAAATAAATGTTTTCTATTGTAATATATTTTAAGATGTAATTTATTTCTGTGATCAAAGCTGAATTTTCTGCATCATTACTCTAGTCTTCAGTGTCACATGATCCTTCAGAAATCATTCTAATATGCTGATTTGCTGCTCAATTCTTATTATTATCTTAACTGTTGTGCAGTTGTTCATATTTTTGTGGAAACCATAATACTTTTGATGAATAGAAAGTGCAAAAGAACAGCACTTATTTGAAACACAAATGATTTATATGATTATAAATGTCTTTACTGTCACTTTTGACCAATTTAATGCATCCTTTCTTTTTTCAAACCTTTGATTGGTAGTGTGTATGAGTCTATTTCACAATTTCTGAGCAATATGCATGTGTTCTGTGTCTTTTCTCACTGCAGAAACTGGCCAACTCCAAAGCACACACCTCTAGATTCATCAGCGCTAGTCTGCCTTGCAACAAATTCAAGAACCGACTGGTCAACATCATGCCCTTCGAGTCCAGCCGTGTGTGTCTGCAGCCAATCAGAGGGGTGGAGGGGTCCGACTACATTAACGCCAGCTTCATCGATGGATACAGGTATGTGAATCAGGGTTTGCGATTGCAATTCAGTAAATTCCACTTCCTGTCATTTCAATTCAACATCCTGTGGTGCGGATAACTTAATTCAAACTCAAACTCATGAATTGAAAGAGAGCCAGATCTTAAATTCAGAATTTTGCCTGAAGTCATAAACAGAGATCTGAGAGCCAATTGAGACCAACTGTGAATCAGACTCTGGAGAAATCAGATGAAAGATGGGTGTTCTTCTGAAGAGGTGCTGCTACCACGAACGCCAGCGAGTCTCTCCGTCACTGTCCCCCGTCTCTCTGACTCCTGCTGGATGTGACAGCTCAGAGTCATGGCCCGTCTCGGAAGTCTGCGCCTGCGTGTCTACTGCCTTAGTGCTGTTAGTTGTAAGGACAAATTGTTCTTATTGGCAGGACTGTCCATAACTGGAGCGCTATCAGCACTGGGGAATTGGCGCGGCCCTGCGCCCACGAGCTGACAGGTGATGCACACAGTTCAGAGCACAAATAAAAGGATTACCCGTCACGAGGAGTCTGGTCTCCATGAAGCTCTCAATCTATCACACACACACACACACACACACATATACAGATAGACATTCAGACTGCAATGGGTTTGTGTCAAGCATACCACTGAGACACAGAGTTAAGGGGTAATTGATATTTTTCCATTGATATTTTTCCAATTTGATACAGATTTCCAATTTTTCGACCTGAAATATGAATTGTAAAGGCTATGAATTAATTATATAAATATATAGTCCGACAAGCTGTGTGTTTCAGAGTAAAGCGCGGCACTGTGTTCATTTACACGCGAGCAGCTCATGATTCAATGTCTTCAGTGTCTCGGTTAACAGTAAATACTGCTCCACTCGAAATCTCTGCCAGCGCTGTGAGTTTGGAACACTTATAATGTGAATTTAAAAATGGATCACACACGAACTATTTATAATGAGAAGTGCATTTGTTATGAATAAATATTGGTATTGTAATTTTACTGTTGTTCTGTAAAATACAGTTATTATTATTATGAATTATAAATACTTGTTTTTTATTTTACAGTACACTATTATCATTGTGATACTAATATTTCTTTATTGATGTATTTTTATAATTTAAATAATAATAAAATAAAAAATACTATTTTAGTAGCCATAATAATGACAATAATAATAATTAGTAGTAGTAGTAAATATGTGTTTTTTATTTTACAATTCAGTATTATCGCTGCAATAGTAATATTTCTTCATTGATTTAATTTTTAAAATTTAAATAATATTCTAAAAATATTTATTTATTATTATTATTTATTTATTATTCTTTTTTTTATTACTGTAGTCAAAAAGGTTTTCCTTCATTTTTGGTGCTTAGCTGACCACATGCCTGGTTCTGTCATCATAAAACCCGTATGACTTTTTCCTTATTCCCTGAAAATAATTGCACGCCTTAGAATGTTCGTCAGCCAATCAGATTCAAGCATTCAACGGCCCTGTAGTGTAACACTCATTATATAAGCATGACTAATCAGAATCGAGTACTTTAGAGCGTGAAATAATAGTATACATGCTAAACACATGCTTATCTTTTTACAGTCTGTTTGATGGATTGTGCATTGAAAATACTTTATTGAAGAGTTTCGTATGAATGAAAAACTGTGGAAAATGGATATTAAAACTGCATTACCTAAGACAGCCTCTATCCCATCTGCTGTGACTATGGTCTTTGAGATCCATTGATTCAGTGCAACTTTCTGCCACAAGGAACGTTTACTGCAAATATCAGTGCTTCAAATGAATAGTCCTTTACTAACATCCTGAATCAAGCACTTCCTTTGCTGCTGCTGAGGGGTCATGTGAGGTGGAGGGGTGGAGCTGTGTCAAGAATCTGAGCTCATTGTTGGCCCTTAATCAAATTAACGGCCAATTAAAGAGCTCCCACTGCATCTGCCGGCGTACTGAATTGTAAACAGTGTAATTGGCAGTAATCGTGTTTGTAATGAAGGACAGAGGGAGAAGGGCTTTCACATGCTTTTAGCTTGATGAGCTTTCAGTGTGTGTGTGTGTGTGTGTGTGTGTGTGTGTGTGTGTGGGATCTCACAGCAGGACTTCAGCATAAGGGACAGTGCTCGCGTCCCCACGCTGCCAAACAGTGATCTAGAGTTCTGCTGCCTTCACTACACAATCATGTCTCTCGGTTTCATCTTCCACAACCAGTGTTTTTCTCACCTGTCTCACAGTCTCGCCCTCGTTCTCTGTCCAGTGTTTCCCCTCTCTCTCTCTCTCTCTCTCTCTCTCTCTCTCTTTCTCTCTTTCTCTCACTGCATATTTATCTCGTCTGTCTTAATGCATTTATGATCGCAGTGATGGAGCTGCAGTGCCTCCTGCTGTTCAATTAGATGAAGCACTCCTGGAGAGAGCTGTTCATTAGTAATCTGTGTTGATTCTTGTGTTTTTAAACTGTATTTTCATGTGTTGTTCCTGCAGGCAGCAGAAGGCGTATGTCGCCACACAAGGTCCTCTCTCTGAAACCACGGAGGACTTCTGGAGGATGCTTTGGGAGCACAACTCCACCATCGTGGTGATGCTGACAAAGCTCAGAGAGATGGGACGGGTGAGTCCACGCCATTGTCATTGTGACAGATTCTCACATTCCTGCACACATCAAAGTGAACAAAGTCAATGTGAATGGCCCTTTGCAACCCATTTTACTTCTGTAATGTGAGTGAAAGAAGATATTCAAAAAGGCTAAATGTAGGGTGGCTCTTGATTGCATCCATTGGGAATTGATTGGATTGTGAAACGTTGCTCATTTTTGATGTCCTGTCGACTTTAAGGCAGGGTTATGTTTGTTAACTAAAACTAAAACCATAAAAAAAAAACATTTTCATTACTTGAAATAAAATGAAATGGAAAAACTTATTTTAATTCAGCTAGCTGCCAAGGTAACATTTCTAATTTTAATTTAGTTTCTAAATTCTAACTGAAATAGTTCAAAACTAAAACTTAATAAAAACTAAATAGACAAAATTCCATATAAATGTTCAAAATATTAACAACATTTATAATAGTGTTAAAATAAAATGCTTTAAGGCAGCGCAGCTCAGAACAACTCAGTTTATTAAGGGAGTGTCACACACATTCAGCTGTTTTCAGCTTTCATTCCATGTCACACATTGCAACACTTTTGCATTTTAGCAGCGTGACGTTTATAGAAATATGAAGAGGAGAACTGCACAAAGAAACAGTTGTAATAATAGACTGAATTATAATGCAGCTCATGAAGTAACTGTTTTGTGTGTTAGTCTATTCAAGGTCGAGGAAAATATGTGTTAATGTACAGCTTTAATGAGCAAAAGATTTACATGAATCTGCTTTCTTATTTTATGAATCGTTCAACAGTCCCATCAGGATTTCACAAGACTTTTTTCTCATTTTTGCAAGTCACTGAATTTGCTGCAGCTTTTCTTCAAAAATTGTGGTGATATTTGCAGGATATTTTCCCTTGTTTTGCATTAAAAACCTACCATTATAATCATTAAGTAATTAGTATTAGTGACCATAAGAGTACTGTTACTGATGATTTAGTGCATAATTACTGAAATCAGTTGTGGTTCAGCAGTTGAACACATATTGATCAGTTTGTTTGGGCTCAGATTTATGCATTTTGATTAATTAACATTGCTTCTCTCAGGACAAATTGTAAAAATATGCAATAATGTAAGCTGCTGCAAATGTTTGCAATTGCGAGATCGCAAAATTCTGGAGGGACTGATTTGAGTGTAGCAGATAATAATAACAAAATAAACATGCAATGTGGATGTTGGTTTGCTGAGAAAAATGTCTGAATACTCTTGTGCAATTAATAAAAAAAAAACTCTCAAATGACTAATGAAATGTTAATGATGCTGCAAATCAGCTGGTTGTATGCTGGCCTCAGGCTGTCATTCTGTGCATTACACCAAAGAGACAAAAGGCAAAAAAAATAAATAAATAAATAAAGTTGGGGTTTGGACAAATTAACTGAGCTGCTCTTATAATCGTGTGTTTGGCTCCACAGGAGAAGTGTCATCAGTACTGGCCTGCAGAGAGATCCGCACGCTATCAGTACTTCGTCGTGGACCCCATGGCTGAATACAACATGCCGCAGTACATCCTACGGGAGTTTAAAGTCACAGATGCCAGGGTGAGTCGATCAGACCGTAAGACTTCAGCTGTGCTGTGTCTTTAAATCACACTCTCATTCTCTCTCAGGATGGCCAGTCTAGGACGATCCGCCAGTTTCAGTTCACCGATTGGCCAGAACAAGGCGTGCCAAAGACAGGAGAGGGCTTTATTGATTTCATTGGCCAAGTCCACAAAACCAAGGAGCAGTTTGGACAGGACGGACCAATTACTGTTCACTGCAGGTGAGAAGCAGAATGAACAAACGTGTGTGTTTGTAGTAGCACTGGCTGATATATTGAATATTCAGAATGTTGTAAATCTATATGAAATTAAAATGTCTCGATCTTAGATTGTATTGACTGTATCGTAGAGCTGACTTTGTATCTGTACATTACAGTTTAAAAGTTTGGGGTCAGTAAGATTTTTTTTTTTTTCAAAAGAAATTAATACTTTTATTCAGCAAGGATGCATTAAATTGATCAAAAATGACAGTAAAGACAGATTATTACAAACAGACATATTGTTACAAACGATTTCTATTATAAATGCATGATGTTCTTTTGAACTTTCTATTGATCAAAGAATGCAATTAAATGTAAAAATAATAATAATAATAATAATAAAACTGATCAAGGTTTCCACAGAAATCAGCCCAACTGTTTTCAACATAAGAAATATAACAAGAATTGTATCTTGAGCAGCAAATCAGCATATTAGAATGATTTCTGAAAGATCATGTGACACTGAAGACTGGAGTAATGATGCTGAAAATACAGCTTTGATCACAGAAATAAATTACATTTGACTATATATTCAAATAGAAAACAGCTATTTTAATTTGTAAAAATATTTTACAATATTACATTTTTACTATATTTTTGATTGATGAATAAATGCTGCTTTGGTGAACAGAAGACTTAATTTAAACCCCCCCAAATATTAGCTGTTGTGTATGTGTGCTGAACTGCTGTCTGTCTCTCTCTGTCTCAGTGCTGGTGTGGGCAGAACAGGGGTCTTCATCACTTTAAGTATTGTTCTGGAGCGGATGAGGTATGAAGGGGTGGTGGACATGTTCCAGACCATAAAAACGCTCCGCACGCAGAGACCTGCCATGGTACAGACCGAGGTAAACCTGACACCCTCACTTCCTCTTGAGTAAATAGAATAGTTCACCTGTTGTCATTTACTGCAAATCAGACAGACTTTTCATTTTTAGGCAACACACATGTTTTAGTCTGTGTTTTAACGGTGTGCGTCCCATGTGTGCAGGACCAGTACCAGCTGTGCTATAGAGCAGCTCTGGAGTACCTAGGCAGCTTCGATCACTATGCAACGTAACCACTCCCAGAATGCCTCAGAACGGAGAGCCGCCGCTTGTTTCTGAGCCTTAATCATCCTACCTATTCAGTCACCATTGCTGGAGGGAGAGAGAGAGACTGACAAACAGACAGAGAGAAACGGCAAATCAGAAGAGAGGAGAAATCACTGGAACTTCAGCGCAATCCTGTTCCTCTTCTGAAAACAGCAACAAACGCTTCCCTCTGGTCTCTAATGCCCAGCTCCTGTCTCTGTATAACCTTACTGCTTTATGATTATGATCATTTCATTTCATACCGATCATCATCTGCCATTGTTTTTATTATTATTATCATCATTATTATTATTGTATCATCATGACGATTGCTATATCTGTCAGAAAATACAATATTTGTATCATTTATGCTGATCGTTGCATATCTAAGGGGTTCTTTTATTCTTCTTTTTTTTCTTATATTATTATTATTATTCCTTTATAATTTTTTCGTATATGTTCAGTTATTTTTAGCATATGTGGACATGTATTTTCACATGACCCAGGTTACTAATACTTTAAGAGGTGTACTCAGAGCTGCTGATGATTTCTTACTTTTTTCATCATTATTGTATTTTAATGATCTACTTTTATTTGGTGGGGAAAGGGGATCTTTTATAAAATATACAATTAAAAACAACCTTTTCACCTCCTGATACTTTATAAAACAGTATAATCAAGTATAAAAGAGTTGAAATGCTTACAGCCGAGTTAGTGAGCTTAATGAACCTGCCGTCATTAAGGACAACTGAATAAACCAATGAAAGGAGAGAACACAGTCAGAGCCGTTCTGCTCTGAATAGCAGTAAACAGACACTTTCTGGAAACCCTCCATTCTCGAGTGAAAGAAAGACAAGAAAAATGGTGTTCCTGCTGCCACAGCAAAGTTATTATCCCATGCCGGGTCAGCTGAGGTCAAAGGTCAGCTCGTGCTGAACGGCCAGGCCTTGACCCGACAAACCTGCACACACATGTACAGCCGTCACGTACCTCCAGTAGAACCACGGCCATCCGTCAATCGCTCAGACCAGCAGCTGAAGTGGGGAAAGTCTGCGGCAGAAAACAGACGGCTGAGGCTGGGACTCTCCACGTGTGGTATTATTAATGGCCATCCGATCATTTCTCACTGTGGCTCGTAAAGACAAATCTCCCGTAACGTCGCGACAGCATCATCAGACTGAAAATATGTGCATACTCAAGTGTTTCTTTCCTATACTCGAGTGTTTCTATCCTCCTATGGCCTGAGCACAAAGTAAGATGAAAAATGCGGATATGGGAAGAATTAATTTCACTTTGTGTTGGCATAGAGACAAAACGGCATTCAATCTGTTGTACAGGCGGTCTGTTTTCTATTTGTTAATAAAAAGGAGAGAAATATGTGTTAATAAAATGCTTCATTGGGTTTTGTACATGTTTATTGTGGGGCTTTCACGGCTGAGGCTGGGACTCTCCACGTGTGGTATTATTAACGGCCATCCGATCATTTCTCACTGTGGCTCTTAAAGACAAATCTCCCGTAATGTCGCGACAGAATCATCAGACTGAAAATATGTGCATACTCGAGTGTTTCTATCCTCCTATGGCCTGAGCACAAAGTAAGATGAAAAATGCGGATATGGGAAGAATTAATTTCACTTTGTGTTGGCATAGAGACAAAACGGCATTCAATCTGTTGTACAGGCGGTCTGTTTTCTATTTGTTAATAAAAAGGAGAGAAATATGTGTTAATAAAATGCTTCATTGGGTTTTGTACATGTTTATTGTGGGGCTTTCGCTGCTGTATCCCGGTTCCTTCAGCACATTTCCCGGGAACAGATGGCTGGTCCCTCTCCAGTGTGTTTGTGTCCTTGCCAGAAATCCAGAGCTCCGCAGCCAAGGCTAGTCAGCCCACCGGCCATTGCGGTTTAATGTGAAGACATGTGGACTGGATTCTCCCTGCTCTACATGATTCATTAGTTCGGGAACACCTGGAGACATTAGTCCTCCTCCAAAATCTCAGCGACCGGACAGGAAAGTTTACTAATTCTATTGGAAGCTAATTATCTCACTAATTAGGCACAAATTGTCCCTTTGGTCTAAGGTCAGAGATGTTGTTTCCCATTGTAGATGAACAATTAACAAATAATTAAGCCTAATTACCAGTTTGTAGATGATGATCAATGTCTTTGTTTATTTCTGGAGATACACAGATCATTTAGTTGCACATTTTTTAACAGGTGGTCTGAAAACCAACAGTTTGTCCAAAGGTTAAAATGAAAAACAGACCATAGACATTTTACATTTATTTTAGATATTGAAGATGCAAAATGTAGTAAATTGCACAGAGGTGTTACTGCATTTTTTTATTACACACGTAACATGATCTATTGAATTTATAAATTTGCATCAGTATGGCTCTACTGTATGTGAAGAGTGAGTTTTAGAAATAATGTCTATTATCCATATAATCTACATATTCATCTTGCCAGTAAATGGCTCTATGATGATCTATGGAATGGGATATACAAATACAAATAAGTCTATAGTTATATATTTGTACAATATATCACATCTAAATGGAGGTATGTGGATTTAATGAGTCAGATGAGATCTATAAAGTCAGATATATAATCTTTATCATTTATACACCTATTTAGCTTACATGGATTACAATTATATATCTATATACAAATAATCTATTTAACATTCATATACTGTATACTCATACATATGGCTCTATATGATATTTGAAGCATAAGTATGTTCAGAGTGACTATATATCAAAGTCACTTTAAGGCTAAGTCTTTGTTAAATATATATATATATATATATATATATATATATAAGTTAAAATTTGATGTATAAAATATTTATACACACTATAGGCCAGTAGGTGCATCATGTTATCTATGCAATTTAAGTATTTTTAATATGAGATGCATGGAAAGGGGCCCATTAGGATGCATAGTAATATATACAAATGATCTACATTATCTATAATCAATATCTATAAGGTTTTCTATGTGCTATAAAGAGACATCATAAGACTTAAATGGAGTGTGTTGTACATTAATCCATTTTATTTGTTCTATATGTCTTTTTTTGTTCTATGTAAATATGGCCCCATGATCCATATTATTTATTGATTGATTTATACAAATATCCATAGGCTTTATAATCTGTATGATTCTGCATCTATATCATTGTTAATTTTACAAATGATCTATTAAATGTCTATATACTAAGGCTTTATATGTTTGATATGACATGTGGAGCGTGTGTAGATTGTATGAGCTCGATTGGAGATATGATTATATATATCTAAAAATCCACATTCTATGGCCCTATAACGATCATATGGAGAGAATTTTCCGTATTATCTACATGGCCCCATAAGGTTCGTGTGTACTGAGTTGATTAGGGGAACGCCTTCTTCCCTCTTTGTAAACAGTGTGTGCGCATGCGCAGTCGCGCCGCACTCTAATGGAGGACATGTCTGATCGGTAATCGTCTTTTTCTGCGCCGTTTTTCTGAGTTGCGCCCTCAACACCCCTCAGCTGAGCCCGCGACCCCCGTGAGTTAACTCCTCTCGTGCTCTGCTGACACATATGATCGGGTTTTTATGCGTGTCGAGTGATTTCATGTGTGTTTTAGTGTGTGGAGATCGGTGTTTACAGTAGTTAGCCACCATGCTCGTCAAAGTTTGGAGCGGATCGATAATTCATGTAATAACACAGTTATATACTACAAAAAGCCGTTAATTAGACTGTGGGAATGGATATGAGCGTGTGTGTGTGTGTTGAGCTGAAGCGGTGTGTGTGTTTTGTGTGTGACAGGAGTAAGTTTGTGTTCATTTGAGCGGCTTTAGCCGTCAGTGTGTGTGTGTGTGTGTGTGTGTGTGTGTGTGTGTGTGTGTGTGTGTGTGTGTTTTTTTGTGTGTTGTTGTTGTTGTTTTTGCAGTGAGTTTGAGAGATTTCGGGGTCAAAACTTTCAGTGGTCCTGAGCAAAACCTCATAATGAGATCATGACACATTCATAGATATGATGCTTTCTCATTAAACACTCTAACGTTGAATGATCCGATATGATGTGTTTGTCAGGCTAACGTCAGCTAGCATGCTAGTGTGAGTTTACAGGCGCTTCAACATTCATAATTATAACAGATATTAAACTACAGTGTTTTAATGTTTTTATTATATACTGTGTGCTTGAATATAATAGTGCAGCTCTGTATAATGTTGATTTTATTAAAACAGTTCATTAAGTTTATTTCTGTCAGTAAAATCTATGAGCATGTTGTTAACTGTTACAAGTTAATTCAATCTGTTGTTTTCTACTTAAATCAGTATTAATGTGCTCTAGTTTTTTCCCCTGAATTGTTTGTATTTAGTTGCTCCAACAAGTTGTAGGCCTAATATTTATACTTTTTCTGTCCTCCTATTATCGTTTCTAATTCTTTTTAAATATAATCTTTAAAATATTTATAATTAAAAATGTATAATTATTTTATGAATTATGTTGTTTATATTTATGTTTAATTAAATACTTTTTTTGAAACTGAGCTTTTTATTATGTTCTTAAATATTTATTTTTAAATTATTTAAACTAGATTGCTTTATCTTTTCCTTATGCAAATATTTTGAATCACTTTAAATTAGCACAATTATATATGTGTATAAAATGTGTTCGAAGTAAATTGTCTTGCCTAGTAGTGGTAGTTATTATAGTGATGGTGGTTTGCATGTGAAGTTTATTAGTCTGGTGTAAAGACACTTGTTGCAATAAAAATGTAATTGGTGGTGTTGGTTTGTGTTGCTGTGGTGTGGTTGTTTTTCAAAAAAGCATGAGTATGTTGCGTATTTAGTTTTGTTGATGTGTTTGTTGCTGAAATCTCCATCTTCTTGTTTCTCTTACAGTCCAAGTGACAGAATGGCTTCGGACTCGGTCTCTCAAAGCTCCCAGAGTCCTGCCACCAGGATCATGACCTTTCATCCCACAAGAGAGGAGTTCAAAGACTTCAACAGATACATTGTGTATATGGAGTCGCAGGGGGCTCACAGAGCCGGGATGGCTAAGGTTAGTGTACAAGATTTTCATTCAGCTCAAAATGCTGAGAGAGACTGTTTTTTGGGTGTTGTGGATGATCATTGAAGGTTTGCTGACTGATGTGCTTGTTTGTCAGGTGGTGCCACCAAAGGACTGGAAGCCCCGGCGCACATATGATGACATTGATGATCTGGTGATTCCCGCACCGATTCAACAGGTGGTCACTGGCCAATCAGGTCTCTTCACTCAGTACAACATCCAGAAGAAGCCGATGACCGTCCGCGAGTTCCGCAAAACTGCCAACACAGACAAGTGAGCAGCAAACGCTGAGATGTTTAGATACTGAAGAAAAGAACTGTTTAAAATCTGAATTAGCCATAATTAGCATCTTAATAAATGTTCCTGGTGTTATTATGCAGGATTAATCAATGCAAATTATTTAAAAATAATAACATTCTCCACCGATGACGTGACTGTTTCTTTTTTGCTGATGTAACTACATTGCTATTCAGAAGTTTGGGGTCTGCATTTGTTTGATCAAAGAATACAGAAAAAAACAGTAATATTGCGAAATATTATTATAATTTAAAATAAATGCTTTCTATTGTAATATATTATAAAGTATCATTTATTCCTGTGATCAAAGCTAGATTTTCAGCATCATTACTGCAGTCTTCAGTGTCACATGATCTTCAGAAATCATTCTAATATTCTGATTTGCTGCTCAAGAAACATTTCTGATTATTATCAATGTTGAAAACAGTTGTGCTGCTTCATATTTTTGTGAAAACGGTGATACATTTTTTTCAGGATTCTTTAATTAATAGAAAGTTCAAAAGAACAGCATTATACAAGAAACCTTTTGTGACATTATAATTTGATCATTTTAATGCATCCTTGAAAGTAAAAATTTCTTTCAAAAGTACTAGTTCAAAAAAGTACTGATCCCAAACCTTTGAATGGTAATGTAAGTCTGATTGAACAGAGAAACATAATATTATCCAATAATATCCTAGCCTACTTTTCAAATCTTGATGCATAAAAGTAAATCCCTTAACATTATTGCTCATTGTAAATTCTTTTTCACTCTGAGATACATTAAGTTGATGGTAGGGCTGCACGATAAATCGAAATGGAATCGAGATCGCGATTAGACGGAAGCTGCGATTGTCATGTGTATCTTTCAGTGAAGCACGGTTCTGTGATCAGCAGTAAATCTCCATCCAAAGGCCAGAGGGCGCTCTCGCGCTGAAACTCCAAATACGCCTCGCAGAAGAAACCCAGAAAATGCCTATCGCTGGAGCTGAATAAACAGAAGATTCAACTGCTTTCATTGATTCAACGTGACTAATAAACACACGACTACGGCAATATACGGTTTATCTGAGTTCTTATTATTATAATTTTCATTAAAATAAAGTATATTTATAATGCAGTGCCTTTATCACTGCTTAAATACTATGAAATATGTTGCGTGCCTTATTCTGTGTAAGAAGCCACATCATCTCACAGAAGGATTTATTTCAAACACTCGACTGACGTTATGAAGTGAGTTGGGAGTAAAAATATGTTATTAAATGTGGTATTTTCACATGCTTTCAGATGGAGCAGCATTTACTTCACAGAGCCGTAGTTCACTGAGAAG
>NW_015555726.1:58813-82819 GCF_001515605.1 Sinocyclocheilus anshuiensis
TGTGTGTGTGTGTGTGTGTGTGTGTGTGTGTTGTTGTTGTTGTTTTTGCAGTGAGTTTGAGAGATTTCGGGGTCAAAACTTTCAGTGGTCCTGAGCAAAACCTCATAATGAGATCATGACACATTCATAGATATGATGCTTTCTCATTAAACACTCTAACGTTGAATGATCCGATATGATGTGTTTGTCAGGCTAACGTCAGCTAGCATGCTAGTGTGAGTTTACAGGCGCTTCAACATTCATAATTATAACAGATATTAAACTACAGTGTTTTAATGTTTTTATTATATACTGTGTGCTTGAATATAATAGTGCAGCTCTGTATAATGTTGATTTTATTAAAACAGTTCATTAAGTTTATTTCTGTCAGTAAAATCTATGAGCATGTTGTTAACTGTTACAAGTTAATTCAATCTGTTGTTTTCTACTTAAATCAGTATTAATGTGCTCTAGTTTTTTCCCCTGAATTGTTTGTATTTAGTTGCTCCAACAAGTTGTAGGCCTAATATTTATACTTTTTCTGTCCTCCTATTATCGTTTCTAATTCTTTTTAAATATAATCTTTAAAATATTTATAATTAAAAATGTATAATTATTTTATGAATTATGTTGTTTATATTTATGTTTAATTAAATACTTTTTTTGAAACTGAGCTTTTTATTATGTTCTTAAATATTTATTTTTAAATTATTTAAACTAGATTGCTTTATCTTTTCCTTATGCAAATATTTTG
Organism: Sinocyclocheilus anshuiensis; assembly: GCF_001515605.1. Lineage (NCBI taxonomy): Eukaryota > Metazoa > Chordata > Actinopteri > Cypriniformes > Cyprinidae > Sinocyclocheilus > Sinocyclocheilus anshuiensis. The sequence goes on from NW_015555726.1 coordinate 59,547, forward strand.
AATCACTTTAAATTAGCACAATTATATATGTGTATAAAATGTGTTCGAAGTAAATTGTCTTGCCTAGTAGTGGTAGTTATTATAGTGATGGTGGTTTGCATGTGAAGTTTATTAGTCTGGTGTAAAGACACTTGTTGCAATAAAAATGTAATTGGTGGTGTTGGTTTGTGTTGCTGTGGTGTGGTTGTTTTTCAAAAAAGCATGAGTATGTTGCGTATTTAGTTTTGTTGATGTGTTTGTTGCTGAAATCTCCATCTTCTTGTTTCTCTTACAGTCCAAGTGACAGAATGGCTTCGGACTCGGTCTCTCAAAGCTCCCAGAGTCCTGCCACCAGGATCATGACCTTTCATCCCACAAGAGAGGAGTTCAAAGACTTCAACAGATACATTGTGTATATGGAGTCGCAGGGGGCTCACAGAGCCGGGATGGCTAAGGTTAGTGTACAAGATTTTCATTCAGCTCAAAATGCTGAGAGAGACTGTTTTTTGGGTGTTGTGGATGATCATTGAAGGTTTGCTGACTGATGTGCTTGTTTGTCAGGTGGTGCCACCAAAGGACTGGAAGCCCCGGCGCACATATGATGACATTGATGATCTGGTGATTCCCGCACCGATTCAACAGGTGGTCACTGGCCAATCAGGTCTCTTCACTCAGTACAACATCCAGAAGAAGCCGATGACCGTCCGCGAGTTCCGCAAAACTGCCAACACAGACAAGTGAGCAGCAAACGCTGAGATGTTTAGATACTGAAGAAAAGAACTGTTTAAAATCTGAATTAGCCATAATTAGCATCTTAATAAATGTTCCTGGTGTTATTATGCAGGATTAATCAATGCAAATTATTTAAAAATAATAACATTCTCCACCGATGACGTGACTGTTTCTTTTTTGCTGATGTAACTACATTGCTATTCAGAAGTTTGGGGTCTGCATTTGTTTGATCAAAGAATACAGAAAAAAACAGTAATATTGCGAAATATTATTATAATTTAAAATAAATGCTTTCTATTGTAATATATTATAAAGTATCATTTATTCCTGTGATCAAAGCTAGATTTTCAGCATCATTACTGCAGTCTTCAGTGTCACATGATCTTCAGAAATCATTCTAATATTCTGATTTGCTGCTCAAGAAACATTTCTGATTATTAACAATGTTGTAAACAGTTGTGCTGCTTCATATTTTTGTGAAAACGGTGATACATTTTTTTCAGGATTCTTTAATTAATAGAAAGTTCAAAAGAACAGCATTATACAAGAAACCTTTTGTGACATTATAATTTGATCATTTTAATGCATCCTTGAAAGTAAAAATTTCTTTCAAAAGTACTAGTTCAAAAAAGTACTGATCCCAAACCTTTGAATGGTAATGTAAGTCTGATTGAACAGAGAAACATAATATTATCCAATAATATCCTAGCCTACTTTTCAAATCTTGATGCATAAAAGTAAATCCCTTAACATTATTGCTCATTGTAAATTCTTTTTCACTCTGAGATACATTAAGTTGATGGTAGGGCTGCACGATAAATTGCATTGAGAATGTCATATCATGTTGACTGTCACCATAATAAAATGGTTCTGTAACTCGACTGCAGGTTCTGTAATCCCAGATATGCTGATTTTGATGAACTAGAGAGGAAATATTGGAAGAATTTAACATTCAATCCACCACTATATGGGGCAGATGTCAGTGGAACCCTCTACGAGCCAGTGAGTAATCTGCCCTTTTTATTAATGAAATATTTTTCACTATTAGGTTTCAGTTACAACCATTGTTTACAGTGTGATAATACTATAGTGTTATACAATGATTACAAATATGTTCCTGACTGTATGCAGGATGTGACGGAGTGGAATATTGGCCGTCTGAACACTATTTTGGACATGGTGGAGAGAGAGAGTGGAATCACAATCAAAGGAGTCAACACTCCATATCTTTATTTCGGGATGTGGAAGAGCACGTTCGCCTGGCACACAGAGGACATGGATCTCTACAGCATCAACTACCTTCACTTTGGAGAGCCTAAGTCCTGGTAATGTCACAACTTGTATGGATAGGAATGTAATAAATCATGTTTTTGGTCATTATTATTATAGTTTCTTTATAGTAGGCCTATATTTTGTTGTCTTTTTGGCAGATTCGTTTAAAAAAACAAGCTCATTTGTTCTTATTCACTACCATTCAAAAGTTTCTAAGATTGTTTTTTTTTTTTAATATATATATATATATATATATTCATCAAGGATGCATTACATTGATCAGAAGTGACAGTAAAGACGTTTATAATGTTATCAAATATTTCTATTTCCAATAAATGCTTTAACTTTCTATTCATCAAAGGATCCTGAAAAACAATGTATCATGCTTCCACAGAAATATGAAGCAGTACAACTGTTTTCAACATTGATAATAATCTGAAATGTTTCTTAAACAGCAAATCGGCATATCAGAATGATTTCTGAAGGGTCATGTGACACTGAAGACTGGAGTAATGATGCTGAAAATTCAGATTTGATCACAGGAATAAATTACATTTGAAAATATATGAAAATAGAAAGCAGTTATTTTAATATATCACAATAATACAGTTTTTATTGTATTTTTTTGATCAAATAAATGCAGCCTTGGTGAGCAAATGAGACTTTTTTCATCTTAAAAAAGCTTACTGACCCTAATAATATTCATACTGTCCTAAAGAGGTTTTAAAAGCATTATTACTTGGTCTCTTCTGCAGGTACATTGTGCCTCCAGAACATGGGAAACGATTAGAACGTCTTGCTAAAGGTAAAGTGGTCTTCTGAAAACATACCATTTGTTCCTCCTCCTCTTCAGCTGCTCATTAACTCAGTATTTTAAAAAATTTTCATTCATGCAGGATTTTTTCCTGGAAGTGCTCAAAGTTGTGAAGCCTTCCTGCGACACAAAATGACTTTAATTTCACCGTCAATTCTGAGGAAGTATGGAATACCCTTTGAGAAGGTCAGTTACTTGATCTTTATCATCTTATCATGTCATTGCTGATTTTATCTCATGACTTGACTTCTTTCTGCTTAATTCATCAGGTCACACAGGAAGCAGGCCAGTTCATTGTGACCTTCCCGTATGGATATCACGCTGGGTTTAACCATGGCTTCAACTGTGCAGAATCCACCAACTTCGCCACCCAGCGCTGGATCGATTATGGAAAGCTGGCAACATTAGTACGTTATTTCGCATTCATGGTTTACCCTCAGTTTTGGAGCACAAGTATGTTCAAGTATGGTATTGCAGATATGTTTTTGTTTGTTGATGTGCATCTCTTTCTCAGTGTTCCTGCCGGAAGGACATTGTAAAGATATCAATGGATGTGTTTGTTCGCAAGTTCCAGCCAGAACGCTATAAACTTTGGAAAGCAGGAAAGGACAGTGCGCCCATCGACCACTCAAAGCCCATGCCAGAGGCAGCAGAGTTCCTGACAGATGGAAAGACCGAGAAAGAGACAGGAGAGCTCAGCGATAGCAGCAAAGCAGAAACACAGGAGAAGAGAGGAGAAGCAGAGGTTGGAGAGGAGCAGAAAGCAAACACGGATGGTGGAGAGGACGACAAGACTGAAATGTTGAAGAGTGAAACCGATGGTGCAAAGGAGAAAGCAGAAGCAGAGAAAGGAGGTCTGGAGGTAGAGGAGAAGAAGCCTGTTAGTGATGAAGAACCGAGCGGCACTTCAGAGCAGATCAACAGGTGTGTAAAAAGAAAATACGTGGCCGTTTTCACAATCTCCATCTCAGATGCTGATGGGAGTTTGGTTTGCTTTTAGTCTGTGGTTCATTTGCTCACATAGTGCATTAGGGTTGTGAGATATCGCCTGTGGCTGATGCCTTTGACGATATCAAGATGATGATGATTATTATTATTAGCAGGCTAGTATTATTATCTAATTAATATTATGGCATAATAGTTCCATCATATTTCTTTTTACTGGACTGAAGTCAGTGATGTTCTTTGATAATGTAGTAAATGTTCTTTGCTCGTTTTCTGTAGCTGCTGTTTGAATAACTGAGGAAATGTAAGCATTATAACTTATAAAACAAAAAAACTTATGAACAATGTTTTTGTTATTATCATGTTAAATACAAATTTAGTCCTATTAAAAATATTTTATGACGTGACATCCATATGCTACTTTTTTTTTTTTTCATATTTTAACTAATTTATTAAAAACTGAAATAAAAATTAGCTAAATAGAAATAAAAAAAAAACCTAAAAGAAGACAAATGCACATAACAAAATTACAAAAATTTAAATGAAAAGTGAATATCAAAATACAAGCTTATTCAAAATATTAAATGCTATAAATATTACTAAAATAACACACTTTTAGCAGGATATGCTAAAAGATACAGTAATTGACTAGAATACTAGATTTCTAAAACTGAAGTTTAATTGAAAATGTAAAAAATGCATTTTGCCTTTCAGAAATTGTCTTCCAGCAGTAAATATACCATAAACAAGCTCTTTAATTTTTATGGTATAACACAATTTGTTGCACTTCTCCTGAGGGCTACGTCTCTTGCTTTAGAGCACAGTGTTGATAGTTCATGCAAAAAAACAATTTTTTTTTTTTTTGTCTTCTGATTTCCCTTCTCTTCATACAGTAGTAGTCCAAAGCAGAATGTGGGGCAGAAGCGGCTCAGACCCAGCCCTGACAATGGAGCAAAAGAAGACGACAATCAAGTGAAGGTAGAAAAAAAGGAAGTTGAGAAGAAGAAAGCCAAACTCAGCCAGACTGAGACCAACGACAATAATGAACAATCCATCTCCACTGAACCAGGTAGAGCCTCATATACAGCAAATGATACACAGGTGATGCGGTAATAAAAATGCTAAAACAACCAATGTGTATTTCTGCAGGTGATGTGCAAGCTGAAGAGACGATGGGGACAGACATGCCCCCACCACAAAAGCAAGAGAATCAAGCCCCTCCCTGCATGAAGGTGGCGCTCTCGCCATCAAACCCCACCTCCAGCAGTGACGTCACAATGCAGCAAAGAGACATCGTCACTCCCTCTGAACCCAGCGACGTCACCTCATCCTCACAATCCACAAACAGCATCGTTGATGATGAGCCTCCGAGCAGTAATGTCACCTTTCAGTCCGAGCACGTCACTCAAAGCTGTGATGTCCAATGCAAGCCCGATGACATCAATCAAAACGGTGACCTCACTGATGCCCAGCAGAGTGAAGTCACGTCCCATTCGTGTTCCAGTGACATCCCTGCCGCGGACATCACGCCTTTCATATCTGTAACCAGCAGTATCTCCTCTCTACTTGGCATTAACTCCGCCCACACCTGTGATGTCTCTGCAGAACCCAGCGACAGCACTATAAATACCATCATCCCTAGTCCAAGTGAGCCAGGCAATAACTCCTCCCACACCTATGATGGCCAACCAGAACCCAGCGACATCACATTCAGCCCTAAACACGAACCAGGCATTAACTCCGCCCACACCTGTGATGCCCAACCAAAACTCAGCAACATCACCCTCAGCCCTAAACACGAAACCAATGTTAACTCCGCCCACAGCTGTGATGTCACCACAGAACCCAGTGACATCAGGGTCAGCCCTGAACACGAACCCAGCATTAGCTCCACCCACAGCTGTGATGTCCAACCAGAACCCAACGACAACACTATCAGCACTGATCACGAACCCAGCATAAGCTCCGCCCACAGCTGTGATGTCCAACCAGAACCCACCGACATTACCGTCAGCGCTGAACACAAACCCAGCATTAGCTCCGCCCACATGTATGATGTCATCACTGAACCCAGCAGCAGCGCCATCAACCTTAAGCTAGGCGAGTCGCGGTGTAGCGCTGCGTCAGTGGGCGGCAGTCAGGTGTGTCCGCCTGCAGTCCAGCACATCTTCCAGAGAACACTGAGCCCCGCGGAGGTGCTGCATGTCCACAGCTACGCTAAAGGAGATTACAGCAATTTCGAGCCACGCTTTCGGCATGAGAGAGACCGAGACAGCGACTCTGATAGCGACTCTCAAGAGGACAGCAAGGTGCGTATGTGCCGTCTGACTCACTATTCACTAAAGGAATAGACTGCCACAGGGGTGGCATTATTTTGTAGACCAACCTCTAAGTTTGCATCACCCTGGTTCCCTTGACAAAATGCTAATAGGGTGTTTCCACTGGTTTTTGGAAAGTAAGCTGTGACCAAGAAAAGTTTATGATTCTTACATGTTTTGTTCATCATGATAGTCTTCACACATAAATACAACTTTTATGAATTTCGCTGCCTAAATACAATCTCCAGACGTAAAAATCTAAAGTTAAGATACAAACAAACTACACCACAATCACTCAACTTCAAAGTCACCCTTACTAAGCTTCCAACAACTCTTTAAGTCTTTATTTAAAAAAAAAATAAATGGCAGGAGCACTGATTAGTCTGTAAAAGCGACTAGTGAGTAGATGAGTTCAATGACCTCAACAGCCTCTGTATTCCCATTTAGCCACTTGTTAGCAACCACATTTTTTAAAGACAAGTAAAGGCTTAAAAAAAAACTTTAGTGAGGTGTTACTCATGTATTTTATGTTGTTGAATAAAACGTGAACAAATCTTGAGCTTGTGATCACCACAGACTTTATTTCAGGCATTTTACCAAAAACCCATTAAAAAAACCCATTGACAGTGGAACCAGAAGGTTTTAGGACTCGTTCCTGCAGCACTTTATAGTGCAAATCAGTTAGCAGTGTAAACACGTCCACAAAATTAACGCTAGATGTATTTCTCCTTCTTGAATGCCTGTGCTGTAGATTGTGGAGAATGCAGTAGACTCCCTCATGCTAGCAAACTATGCTGGTACTATACAGCATCACTCCACTGCCACAGTCCCAGCTATTTAAAATGATGAAATTGCACTTAACTGCATCACGTGTGTGGATAGATGCCCGCTTACAGCGCTTTTCATCATCTGATGAATAACTCCTGCCACCAATTAATGACATGCATGAACGTCTCTCTTAATAGTTTGTGTGCTACCTGCTTTCCAGGAGCAGTAGTAGTGTGATGTTAATCACTCCAGGCAATATAATGATATAATAAGCTAGTTTACATGGATAGGAAAGTGATTAAAATAATGACAATAACTCCATTAAATACTCAACAATAACAGCAACAGTAAATGCATTTCCATGCATTTAGCTCTGAAAATGTGAGTAGATAGTGAAGGAGATACAGACCCATCATAAATTACTATGGGGTTTGCGAGCTCTTGTTTGGGGAAACCCTGTTGTGTTTTGTGTGTGTATGGCTGCGTGTAATGAGTGTGAGTTTGTGTTGTCCTGCAGAAAGAAGCTGAACATTTAGTGGAAGCTCAGCACAGACTTCCCAGACTCCCCAGGCACCATCCTCTGATGAAGGACAGCATCAGTGACGAAGGTCAGTTTGTGTGGCAGTGTTGTTATTAAAGGCAGAGTAAGTGATTTTTCAAAAACACTTTAGAAAACTGATTTGGGCCGAATCGCAAAACAAACTTGTAGCCAATCAGCAATAAGGGGCGTGTCTCATTGGCTACCAGAAATCACTTACTCTGCCTTTAACTAAAACTAAAATGATTAAAAGTCATTTTCAGTAATTGAAATAAAACTGAAACAAAATTAAAATATTAGATAAAAACTTAAACCTATAAAACCTTGAAAATGGCAACAAAAACTGAAATAAAAAAGCTAAATAGAAATATTTTTTAAAAAGTAATAAAAATGACAAAAGCACAAAAAAAATCATTCAAACTAAAATTAAAATAAAAGCTAATTAAAAATATTAATACCGTATACATTAACAGTATATAAATAATGCTAAGTTAACACTGATGTGTGATCTGTCATTAGTGTAATGGACCACTTTTCAGGATCAATGTACTGCCTACGCACACTAGCACCACCGAACAGAATGTTTGCACATTGTGCAAAATGACTGTCCTGCCCTAAACTCAATACAGTTAGTTTAGACATTGTTGCTAATGTTGGGTTACTCAAACAGAGCAATGTTGAAATCTTCCATACAGTCACAATGTAGGACTCTTCAGGAAGTTACCATATGAATGCTTTACTTACAGTCGCCACTGCGCATTTAACTGGAATACAAAGTATTATAACTAAATATATCGTAAATCACATTGCAAAAGCATCTTCAGAATGAAGAATGATGTGTTGGATTGTATGTGCATGTGCAGAGCTGCAGGATCAGGCTGTGTCAGAGGAGGACGGGCTGGACGGGGAGGCCTGGGCGCGACCTTTGGCCCAGCTGTGGCAGAACAGACCGTATAATCCAGAAAGAGAGAGAGAGTACAACAGAGAGATGGGTCTGCGGCCTCCGTACTGCGCTGTGTGTGCGCTCTTCCAGGCACATCAGCGGGTAAGCCGGCCTGTTTCAAAGATCTGTGTTTATCTGTTTCCTGTCACTGGAGTATATCAAATGTCTAACACTTCCTGTGCTTTCCTGTTTATGTGTTTGCGTTCAGTCTGAAGGGGGCGAGAGCGAGCCAACCGTGGTGCTCCCCGGCGGTCAGATGAGGACCAAGCCTCTGATTCCAGAGAGATGTTTCACCACCACCACCGAGGACAGTGCAGACGTCCAGCCGTCCACACCTCACCTGGAGGAGGACGGCACCAGTCTGCTCGTCAGCTGCTCCCTGTGCAGTGTCCATGTGCACACTAGTGAGTACTGAGCTGACAACCCTGACATCACAATACTGGTTTGTTCCCTCATCGAGTAGCTGTTTGTGGTGCCTGATCAAAAAGGGAGTCAGTTTGGAGTTGTTTTTTTTTAAGAAAATAATACTTTTATTCAGCAAGTATGGAAAAAAGTGACAGTAAAGACATTTATAATGTTACAAAAGATTTATCGAGTAAATATGCTGAAAATTCAGCTTTGCATCACAGAAATAAATTGCATTTTAAATTTTATTCAAATAGAAAACAGTTATTTTAAATTGTAATAATATTTAACAATTTGACTGTTTTTATTGTATTTTTGATCAAATAAATGCAGCCATGGTGAGACTTTCAAAAACATTTAAAATCTTACTGACCCCAAACGGTAGTGTAGTTTGTCTGGTTATAACATTGACTAGAATGTAATATCTTTCTATTATGATGCCTTAAATGAGGGTTTTCTGAATAAGAAAATATGCAATTAGGGAACAAGTGTCTAGCATGAATGTGAAGTCCTTTGCTACTGTTTGAAAAGCATCCCAAGATGAACCCTTGATGATGCTGAGGACAAATAAGGAATCTCATCATAGTTTCCAACATACTGTGCCAGAAAAAGATGTGTTTGAATAATCATGGGTCTGTTTAATGTGCGCTGTTTGTTCTAGGTTGTTACGGTGTGGCTCCAGTAAGAGTCTCCAAAGACTGGAAATGTGCCCGCTGTAAAGCCAACGCTCTCACCGAGGTACACCTAAGCGGCTTCGCATATAGTGGGCCAAAAAATATTTGGACACTTACAGAAATAGTTCACCCAGATATTCTGTGCACCTAATCATCTGTTTTTTAAATGTTTTGCTTGATCAGTGTATTTTTCTTTCAAATGTCTTGATGTTTCTTGTTTCTGCTTTAAGTCTGGCTTAAGTGTCCAAATAATTTTCGGGCTACTGTGTACCTGCATTAAACATATGATTATATGCTGGTCTTTCATCTCTCCATTAAATGACGTAGTAGGATGCATTGTAAACTGATGATGTTTGAATCTGTGATTCTTGACAGAGTTGCTGTCTATGTTCGTTGAGAGGTGGAGCATTGCACAGAGCCAATAATGGCAAGTAAGTAAAATGAAAGTCCACTAGAAGGCAGGACTGACATGACATGAAACACACTGACCCCTGAACTCGAAGTTACCCAGATCTTGAATTGTTAGAAGTGTGCTTTTGTGGATTTTGTGTGCTTCAGACAAACAAGAACCTCACTTATTACACAATTCTGGTTTGAGATCACAGGAATCATTCAGTGTCTTGCCAAGAATTTCTGGGTAGTATTCATCTCACAATCAAAATAAAGAAATAGGAAATGTCATTTTGCATAAAGAAAGTGATGCCTATATTTAAGAATTTCATTATTTTTTCTTCCATTTTGACATAATTATTCATGACTGTTTAGCTTATTTACCTCCCAAACTGTCATAAGGAATACTAATGTAACACATTGTACCATATTTAATATAAACTAAGTATTCATTATAATACATTTTGGATTTAATTGAATCTTTATTGTCATTATATGTACACAGTGGTACAAGCAACGAAATGGGGTTGTAATTTTTTTACAGTAATTTTTATTACTGTAGTACAAACAGCCTGTATTTTAGTAATGAGAACCATCACAGAGAATAATTAGGTAACACTGGGTAGTTAAAGGAACTCAGTTAGAGGAACTAGAAGCCAGGGTGGTCCCCCGAGAACTACATTTTCCCCTAGGGCCGTTTTCTTGGTTGTATTTGCAGCAAAAAAAAAGTGCTGCATTCAGCAACATCAACAAGTGGAGGATGAAGAAGTGCCTGGACTTTGGCGTTGGTCCATCTATCGCTGTTTTCCATGTTTGTGGAGTAAATATATGTAAATGGCAGGTGGAGGCGTTTCATACAGAATGCATTCGGGCAGTCACCTTACACTTACGTCACTAGTAGTTTCTGTTGTGTTGGGTTAGAACCTACTCTCAAGTAAGAGCTAATTTAATCCCCCCTCGAAGGCGTTTCTATAACTAAAATCATTTTCGGTTCCTGCAGTGCGGACACGTCAAAAAGCGGGTATTTCCATCAATAGTTATAGGAGCTATGAAATGTTCTTCTGGTGCAAAAGCCCCTATGAGAATTACAAAAAGACTCAAAGGTACAACAACAAATTACAGTAATTCAGGAAGGAAATGTATTTTATTGTCATGAAAATAATGTCCCATTGTAAAAAAAAAAAAATGTAAGTGATCCTAAAAATATAATTTTCCTAAATGCAAAATATAATTGCTTATTTTTATGTTTTGATTCTGCTGTGAAATATGACTTGGACATAATCTTGAGAGGTTTTGTGAGATTGATCCTGCCATTTTTTTCAGGATCGGTTAATGTTGTGTACTTTCCACAAATCATCATCCCAGGTTCCTAACATGTGTCTCCATGTGCAGATGGGTTCACGTCCTGTGTGCGGTGGCAGTGCAGGAGGCTCGTTTTGTGAATATCGCTGAACGATCGCCCGTGGATCTCAGCGGCATTCCCTTACAGAGATTCAAGCTGGTGAGTTTCTGTTCCCTTCTCTAGAAAACATGCAGCGTGCAAAATGGGCATCCTTTTAAACAGCAACATCTCACTTCTCTGAGATGTGGCTCCACACCAAACCTCCATTAATCAACAGCTCCATGTGTCTTAAATCATATCGTACATCGTTGGTGCAAGAGAACGACACGTTTTGCTGCAGATTGTAACTTCAGGATGTTGACTTTTACTGGAAGTGCTTTGGTGTAAGCAGACATGGTGTTATTTATATCTACACTCAGTGCCATTTCCTCCTGTCTCACTTCCTCTGAGCTGTTTTCCTGTGAACTAATCTCTCTTGTATGTGCTTACAGAAATGCTACTACTGCAAACGGCGGATGAAGAAAACATTGGGCTGTTGTGTGCAGTGTTCTCACGGTCGCTGCCCCACCTCATATCACCCGACCTGTGCACAGGCCGCCGGCGTTATCATGCACCCGGACGATTGGCCCTTCGTCGTCTATGTCACCTGTTGCCGCCACAAAGGGCCGGTACAATCAGAGGTATTGCACTCTGACATAGTGTTGTAGTCAAAACCACCTAAACAAAGACCAAGTTGAGACCGAGACCAAGACTTTTAGAGGTTAATGCAGAGTTCACACTGCACGATTTTAGCCCGATTTTTCACTCGCCGACAAGTTTTGCGAAATTGCCGACAACTATTTAGAGCTGTTACCAATCAACTGAATAGGACAGAATGAACAGAATTCATCTTTGTGCTGCATAGGTGGCACAGAAGCTGCATCTGAATTGGTAGAATTACAATTGCATAAATATTGTTGAGAGTTTAATGTTTTAAAAATAGAATTTTGAATATAGAAATATGATGGAAAATAAATTAAATATGAATGTCGAACTAAAACCGCCAGTTGGCGGCAAATCACTTAATGGGTGATTCACAGAATCATTTATTCAACCAATTCGTTCAAAGCAGCTGATTCATTCAGTAATGAATCGTCGCTGTGTGTAGCTCGGAAACGCAACAGTTGATTGCTGGACTTTGTTTGGAACTATTTTTGTTGCCAAAATAGCAAAAAATTAAATTGTCTAAAATATAATTCACTTGATGCTTCTTGTTTAACGTTTGTATAAAATCAATATCACGTTTTGCAATCATGCTCATATTCATGAAAACAGCTCTCTTGATTTTGTGATATTGCTTAATTATATGTTATAATATAAAAACAAGATGTCATACTTTTTTGCAATCATATCTTGAATTTTTTTAAGATTATTAATTGAGGTGAAATTTTTGACACAATTCCCCATTAAATTCTGACCGAGCACAGCAGTATCAAAAGAGATACAATTAGAAATAAGTTATTGATTGCATTTAAAGCAGGAAGTTTTACATCAAATTAATGATGTTAAAAAATAAATCAGACAGTGTAACAGCAATTTAGTGATATCTCCGCACTTGTGTTCTTGAAATAAAATCCCAAGACCTTTTAGTCTGAGACCGAGTACAAATGCAGTTGAGACGGAGACAAGACCAAGACCTTCAAGAAGTGGTCACACTACTCTGAAACACTAAGATTGTGCACTGTAACATGTGCACTGCATTAAAATGAGATGTGGCTGTACAAGTTGGCCCAATAGTCTCTTCCTGTTTCCTTTTCATGGTTTAAGTGTTCAAATAGAACAGAGTATGAATAGCATTTTCTTTCTCCAAACCATAAGTAAAAAATAATACATTTACAACACTGTCCATTTGCATAAAGTGTAATACAGTAAATGTAATAATGACGATCGTGAATAATAATCGTGATTATATTTTGTGAGCAAAATAATTGTGACTAACTGTTTAACAATTATCGTGCAGCCCTATTGTAAATAGCATCTACCATCATATGTGTTGCTGCTGTGACCAGTGCTCTCTCTTTCTCCACTGCAGCGTAATAAAGCAGCCATGAGAGAGCTCAGCGTGGGTCAGAAGGTCATCTGCAAGCACAAAAATGGACGCTACTACCAGTGTGAAGTCATACAGCTGACAAAAGAGACATTTTATGAGGTCAACTTTGATGATGGCTCCTTCAGTGATAACCTTTTCCCAGAAGACATTGTGGTAAGACATGAGATTCGACCTATTCTCTACAGCAGTTTATCATAGAAAAGGTGCATTTAACTACAGTTTTAAGAACATTATCTAATTATCAACGGCATGGAAAACCTGGAAGCATCGGGGAATTTTGGGAAAGTTACGACGCTTCATATTTTTGTAGAAACTGACACTTTTTTTTTTTCAGGATTCTTTGAGAATAGAAAGTTCAAAAGAACAGCATTTATTTGTAACAGAAATCTTTTGTTACATTATAAACGTCTTTACTGGCACTTTTGATCAATTTAATGCACCCTTGATGAATAAAAGTCTTAATTTCTTTCACAAAAACACTTACTGACCCAAAACTTTTGAATGGTAGTGTATGATTGGCTCCAAAATACTGTATATTTAAGATGTCGTATATTATAAATATTGTATTTTGCGTGGTTTGGTGTAGAACCGAGACTGCGCTCAGCTGGGTCCTCCACCGCAGGGGGAAGTGGTTCAGGTCAGATGGACAGACGGTCTTGTCTATGGAGCCAAATTCGTGGCAGCTCATGTCATTCAGATGTACCAGGTAAATGTCTAAGAGAAGAGTTCGAGCGGTTCAGTCTGCGTTTAGTCGTTTAGTAAATCACTGCTTCTCTTCAGGTGGAGTTTGAGGACGGATCGCAGCTGACTGCTAAGAGAGATGACGTCTACACCCTAGACGAAGAGCTGCCCAAGAGAGTCAAATCTCGTCTGGTGAGCTCATATGTTAGGCAGATTGCAAGTAAAAATACTAAGATTTAAAAAGAAAAAATGATGTGACAACAGTACTCCATAGTTGTTAAGCTTGTCAGATGCAATAAAAGAGTGTTTCTGGAAGTAAAAATTCATTAATTTTCTCCTTGGGGAAATGATTTTTAAAGATAACTTGGAAACTATTAAAGACACTCCTACTGTGAGCTACAAGGTTGTTCTTGATGATATATGCGTTTGTTGAGGCCATCATTATTGCAACTTATTATTAAAACAATCAAAGTCATGGTGACCAAATAAAATACTTTACATTATACACATACAGTATAAATGCATATTTTGCAATAAACTTATATTGTTTCTATAGATATAATCAACAATTTTAAATGAATAGTTTTATATTTCTCCATTATTTTTTATTTGATTATTTCATTTGGGATTGTAGTTCTTTACCTCATTATAGCCAATAAGCACACAGGTTTTTTTGTTTTGTTTTGTTTTGTTTTGTTTTGTTTTTTTATTGCTTCAAAACAAAGTTTGTAATGTTGTAAATCACCTCATAACTGATTGGTTTGGTTTATGGCTTATAATGCTTTAAAGTGCCTCTATTATGCCATTTTTAATGTTCCTAATATTGTTTTTGGAGTCTCCTACAATAGGTTTACATGCATGCAAGATCAAAAAACGCTTTAGTTTTCTTAAAATATGCATTTAATATCACCTCGTTTTCCAATAATTCTCAAACGATTCATTTGAAGCAGTTCTAAGATTCTCTAAACCCCTCCTTTTCCGTGACCCTTCTCTGCTCTGATTGGTCAGATGGCCCAGTCTGTTGTGATTGGTCTGCCGCGTACAGCGTGTGTCGGAAACGATACGCCCATCGCCATAGTTCCATAATTTGAACGCTTGAGAGAAAATATAAAAAACATCTATTATTAAACATACTTACAGGTTGTGATTCAGTGGAGCCAGCTGGTCCAAATGGCATAATACTTTTTTTAAATCCCTGTAGGAAAAATTAATGGAAAAAAATACTTCTGGAGAAAGTGGGTGGCCACTAATGCGCTCTGTTGATTTTTGCATGTGTGTGATTCAGTCTAAGGCATCGAACATGCGTTTTGATGGCATGTTTGGAGAGAAGAAGGTCCAGGAGAGCAAGAGACAGAGAGTGATCAACTCCAGGTACAGAGGCGACTACATCGAACCCGTCATCTACCGAGCCATCATGGAGTAGCTAGCGATGACCCAGCCTGCACCCAAATCCACCAGCACTCATCCAGCGTCTCCAGTACACCCTGCCAATGTCAGTAGCGTTCAGTTCGCAGGGGTCGGACACCTGGATGGGTTTGATCGCTCCTCGGTGGACTATTACTAGCCCATCTATTCTGATATATGGGTCTAGAGTCGAGGCAGGGTGTTTCACAGTGTATTTCTCAGAGAATGCAGCTTTGTCATTGGGTGTCACGCCCTTTTAACCTCAGCGCTGTGAAACTATGCCACAAACACTCTAGAAGCACATCAGCATGAACATCAGGTTCATGGAGTCGCTCCAAATTACATTAGTTTGATACAGAATATTTGTAATCTCCTAATCTACTTTTATCAAATTGCATTAATTTATTTGACTTAATTGAGGGTGCTGTTTCTACCCGTATTTTACCGAACGGAGGTGCCATTGCCATTTTATGCATGCGGATCTCCTTTTTTAAGATCTACACTGTCATAAATTGTGCAGTTGAGATCCTGAATATTGTACATTATTTGGAACATAATGAATTCAGTGTGTCTTTGAGTCATTTTTTACAAGCCTATTTATTACTGGTGCTTTACAAAAGTACATTTTGCAATATGAGTTCCAGTGCTGTCGAAGTTCGACACCGATCTGTGTGTTCTGGTTTTGGAAAGAGGATCGCGTAGATACTGAAATGCCAAGGATCTCACTTTCACAGCTGTTCAAGCCCTGCCTTGCGCTCTGGTTCAATACACTTTCATTCAGACGTTTCTATTAATGTAACTTCTTACTGCTGTCAACATTTTATCAGAAGCCCCTATGGTTTTAATGAGCTATTTTTGCACTTCTCAGCTGTACTTTTATGATCTGTCATCTTTGTCCTTCCAGTAGCCAAGCTCTAGAGACCGAAATGCATTCATGAAAGCTGAGGAGGCCGTTGTTTGGACCGTCTAGCTGATGGCATTTGCAGAAAGTAAGGTTGTTGCAGTCCTTCAGTTGTTCGAAAGATAGATAGGGCTAATCTTCACTATAAAAAAAGAAAAATATAAAAGATTTTTTTCTATCAAGAAGCCTATTTTATTGCTTTGTTTTATAATACATGTTTAATGTTCATATACTGTGAGATAGAGTTGTATGTAGTTAATTTAAGAAATCTTGAGCTTTCGGCACGTTTCTTTTGCCTCTTGTGTTGCTTTCAAACATGAGCCTCGTTCTCACTGCACTTCTGAATGCAGAGGCTCTAGGACTTCCATACATGTATTTTGTAAAAATCATTAATGTGCAGCAGTAAAAGATGTGAGCTGACATGTTTCTTACACTGGGGTGTCTTTTTTTTCATTCACATTCAACATTTACTGCATTAAACAACAGTAACTAGATTTACTGATTTAGTAATGTATTTCATTTTATTTCTCAGTTAATTTGTCAATCATATTTTCACCACTGGTTGATAAAACCACAGCCAGCACCATGGAAAATTTTGAATGTATATATATATATATATATATATATAAAATAACGCAAGATTGTTGTTGATATATATCGTTTTCATTTTTGGTCTGGACCAAAAGAAAGGAAAGTGAGAACACACCCTAAAACTAATTTTTATTAAAGCCAATATTCAGAACTTCTGAACAAGTGGGAAAAATATTTTGCATTCAATTCTGAAAAAAACAAATCACAGATTATAATAAGACATTAAGGGGATAATGTATCAGTAAAAATAAACAAAATCCCGTTAAATGGATGGATTAAAATGCAGGGACAACCTTTCAGTAGATGGTTTAATTGATGTTTTTATAGATTATTACTGTTTATTTAATTGACTGATAAAATGTCAATATAGGTAATAAATTGGTCTTTTCAGGGCTATGCACAAACGAATACAGACGTTTGTTTACGGTAAAATACAACACATTTTTACATTATTTTTTTCTTCTTTGCATTTTTTTTTTCTTTCTTTACATTTTCTTTGCTTATATAACTAGAATGTGAAAATTAAATTGAAGAACTACTGTTTAACTAAATTGAACTTTCTATTAACGGAAGAGATGTTTGCTGGATGTCCGCTGTAGTCAGAGCTGTTGAGAAACAGAGTTGCGACACTTCATAGGAATTAAGGAATAAAAAAAAAAAAAAAAAGGAATTGAGGAATGCGGAAGCAAAGCGTGTCACGGAGCAGCCAATAGTTCCAAACAACCAATAGTTCCAGCACTGAAGCCCATTAATTTAAGTGTTTCTCTAGCACACTCGCTAATAAATTGAAGAAATTACTGCATTTTTTTACATTTTAATGCATTAGTTAACATCTCAGAAATCTGTCCAGTAGTGGTATTCCAGCGTAGTTATTAAAGGCACAATATGTAAGATTTTATTATTAAAATATCCAAAAACCACTAGAACGGTGTTATATATTCACACTATGCCTTTGCCTCTGTTTATTTTGAATATGCGCCCTCTAGCGGCAAAAATTACATATTGTGCCTTTAATGCACTTTATCTGTTAATAACTAGAAATTGCTGCAAATATAGTGAAACTGCTGTCTGTCCCGATTAAACCCATTCAGTCAGACTGACAGCGCGGAGTTGTTTGGAACTATTGATTTATGATGATTCGTGATTATGTGATGATTTATTCACACTTTCCAAAGTAATCACACTTTACGGTGTTATGGTCAAATATTCTTATAATTACTTAAAGCGTCTGCTAAATGTAAATGTAAAATTGCACAATAACTACACTATTGTTCTACAGTTTGGGACGGTAAGATTTTTTGGAATGTTTTGGAAAAAGGTCTTATGCTCAACAAGGCTGCTTTTATTTCATAAAAATACAGAAAAACAGTAATGAAATATTACTACAATTTAAAGTAATTATTTGCAATTTTGGGACATTTTAAATGTAATTAATTCCTGTGATGATGATGGCAGGCTGTTTAAAGCAGCCAATACTCCAGTCTTCAGTGTCACAAGATTCCGCAGAAATCTTTTTAACATGCTAAATTGGTACTCAAAAACATTTCCTATTATTAATAATGTAGAAAGCAGCTATGTAATGTAGATAAATACAAGAATTATAAAAAAAACAACACCTTACTGACCACAAACTTTCAAACAGTAGTGTTTAATAATAACAATAGTTCCTACAACTTGTTTTGCTTCTGTTTCAGTTTTTATAACCATTTCTTACTATGTGTAAGTAAGTTGTTGTTTTTTAGCATGTGTGTTTGGCAGTGTTATTTTTTAGGATTACTGATAAACTACTGTCGTTTGATTTGTATTATTTGTATTTGTTATTTATTTTAATTTTAGTTAAATTATGTCTGAATTTATTATGTTTGTATCGGTCTTTTAAGTTTTTAATTTTATTTGAGTTATTTTAATACTTCAACAAACTAAATGGAAATGAAATAATATATATATTGAATTTATAAATATGTATATATATGTATATGTATGTGTGTGTGGTTGTACATACACATGTAGTTTTTTTTTTTTTTGGTGTTTGGCTTAGTGTTATGTTAGAATCATTATTATACTCTCATACCTTTTGTTCTTTAATATTTAGAATTTTTTTTTTAGCTTTATTTTTTGTTTTTCATTTAAATGTTAAGTTTTGAAACTTAGTTGTATGCATTTGTCATGTCAAAGCATGTCGCAACTCTCTTTCTTAACGGCTCTGAGGTGCGTTTCCCAAAAGCATCATTAGCTAACTATGGTTGTAACGACGGAACTTGCGACCATGTGCTTTTGGGAAACGCACCTGTAGTTTTTCAGCGTTCACATGCGTCTCACGTCATGACGACGCGCTTCATCAGTATCCATGGCAACGTTCTGTTGGCGTTTTCTGTAAACCTGACTCATCAGCATCAGCTAATCGACTGATCGGCTTTTCCTTTCGCGATTGTGATCGTTTAGATCAGTTTTATTTTGTGTGGTTAACAAGAACCGTGTCGACATGCCTTGTGTTCATTATAAGTTTCGAAGTAAACTCACTCACGACACGGTCGAGTTTGAAGGCAGTGTACAGTGAAGATGCTTAAAATGCTTAAAAGTGAGCATAAATCCCACAATGACAAACACACAAGCAGCTTCTTCAAGGAGGTTTGAGTGTCTCAGTGCTAAATATTACAACATGCAAATGCCTGTGAAACAGACTGAGAATCTGGCTGAGGCAAATGCATCAGAGGAGGACAAAATTTGTGTTTGAATCATGTCGTGTTTGATCTGTTCAGTGAGGCCTATGCGATTAGGAAGAAAGAAAAGCCGCCCTTCTCACCCCAGAATGAGCCTTCATCCCCATCCTCATCCGATCCAGTCCCCACCGCGCTGCTATGTCTGATCTGTAAGGATCTGCTGACTGATGCTGTGATGATTCCCTGCTGCAGCACCAGCTACTGTGATGAATGTGAGTGTCTGTTCAAACAAACATCAGTCAGAAACAAACTGGCTGTTTCTGACTATCTTTTGGTCTCAGGTATCAGAACGTGTTTGCTGGAGTCTGACGGACACCTTTGTCCAACCTGCAGACAGTCAGATGTTTCACCGGACGCTTTGACCGCAAACACTGTTTTGCGTCAAGTAAGACCTTAAGCCGTTTCTTCTTGTGGTTCATCTTCATTTCAGAACTATTTCATGATTCTTTCTCACACAGGAGGTGAATCATTTTAGGAATGGAACCAGATCTTTGCGTCCAAACCACAGCCGTCGATCCCGGTCACCCATCCCAGAATACTCATCAAAGAGGCGTCGGGATGTGAGAGAGAATCGTTCCCACTCAAGATCTCCTCTAAACAGATATACAGACCAGAAGAGACCTGAGACCTTTCAGTCCTGCATTGGAGAAACATTGTGAAGCATCAGTTACAAACGCCCCGAGAATAAACACAAAGCATCAAAATGTATTTTTATTTTTTATATATATTTTTCATACTGTTAAGAGGTATTGAAAAATACATTTATATTGCATAATGGGGGTTGTCCTTTTGTATTTTTAAATAGCCCAAGCTTTTTAAAATTCTACTACTTCTATTAGTTCTGTTATACTAATATTAGTCACCCTATAACCAACTAGTAATATAGTCAGTTAAATGCATAACGATACTGCATGGCATCATGGTCTGATGCAAGATCAGTGAATGTGTATTTATTCATGATTATGAAACCACAACTCTTGGGGAACAGGAAGGAGTGCAAAGGGAAGCCTGCCAGTACTGTCTTAAGATAAGTATTGTTGTTTCTTTGTGAAGTGACCCCCTTATTTAAATCCTCTTCATACCAATTGTTAACAAAAGGTCTATTCATTTATTTAGACATAAAGTTTCGATGTGATGCAGAAGTGCAAAAGTTTGCCAGTCCGAAAGGGAAAGGTAAGGTCATAGAGATCTAGCTCACTCACTAGAACTTCTAGTGACCTAAATTAACACTCAGAGATCCAAATGTGTGAAATGTTTCATAAGATTTTCACAGTACAGCAGCCTACAAGCTCAACCCAACTTTCACATTATACGTCAACAGGAAATCTCTTTTTAACATCAACCATGCATTTATCTGAGGCACACACATATCCGTCATTGTAGTCAAGACCTCTTTAATTTGTGTGGTGTCACAATAAATAAATACAGCACATTTAATTATCACTGAAGCACAGCAACAAAAACATATTTGTTATGCATGTAAGATTAGACAAGGGAAACAGGTTTAATTCAGTCTGAGATTCTGTTGTTGTTCTTTTAAAATTGCATTTGCATGCATTTTATTTTATTGTGTTTGCATTCAATTGATTAATTTAGAAGATTTTTAAATTGACTTTAAAATGAGAATAACGCAAACAAAATTGTTCAGTTTAATTTTGCTTCCTGTGCTCATAGATGTGAGAACAGACAGAGCATTGTGTTATTGTGACGTGTATTTCCATTATCCTGCAGATAAGACTCTTTATCTACACTGTCCTTGGTTAAACTGCGGTCAACAGTTATGGGGCAACATAAACTAAATGATCTCATGTGCACTTCCACTGAGATTAACCTGGAACTTTACTGACATCATAAGGGATTTTCCAGTTTTGTGTTAATTTAGGTAGTAATATCTGTGTGTATTTTGAATAAGACCTACAAAGTATATACAGCTAAAGATATGTGAGTAGATGGATTTTGTTTTATTTTTCGACACTGAAATCAGAAAAGTCAAGAAATTGATTCTCTATGGTCGTCACCATTATGTGAACACAGATCACCACAAGACAAAAGAACAAGACTGCTAAACAATTGACATTTAAAGACATTATGAGTAACAGCCCAATAAAATTGAGTCATTCTTAGTGCAATAAAGAAGTACTGTGACATATTGATGATATAGTGCCTGATTGTCATGGTAGGCCTACACTAGTTCCTCCATTTTACCATGGTAGATTTCCAAGATACCGTCTCAATGCCATTGTATTTTGGTACTTTGGTTATGGTACTTTGGATCTATTGTTATTGTTCTATAGTAATCAATACAGTAGACTTAATATGTATAACCCTTACAAAAATGAACCATGGTTTTATAATAGTAGAAGTGTAGTAACCAGGGTTTTTTTTTTTTTTGTAGTAAATCCATGGTTCATTTTCATTAGGGAGCACACTGTCATATAAAGCGATACCTAGCCTATCTTAAGTAACACAACACTGTGTGTCCGCTCAGCTATGCATGTGTGTAGTAGTGACCCAACACTTGCACTCTCTATTCTAATTGTATGGGGGAAAACATTTGACCCTCTAACACTAGCACTCTCTATTGTAATTCTAAGGAAAAAAAACACTTGACCTTCTAAAACTTGCACTCTCTATTCTAATTTTATGGAAAAAACACTTGACCCTCTAACACTAGCACTCTCTATTCTAATTCTATGGGGAAAAAACACTTGACCCTCTAACACTAGCACTCTCTATTCTAATTCTATAGGAAAAAAACACTTGACCCTCTAACACTAGCACTCTATTCTAATTCTAAGGGAAAAAATAACACTTGACCTTCTAAAACTTGCGGTCTCTATTCTAATTCTATGGAAAAAAAACACTTGACCCTCTAACACTAGCACTCTCTGTTCTAATTCTATTTTAACTATTTGTTGACTTGACCCTCTAACACTAGCACTCTCTATTCTAATTCTATAGGGAAAAAACACTTGACCCTCTAACACTAGCACTCTCTATTCTAATTCTATATGGAAAAAACACTTGACCCTCTAACACTAGCACTCTCTGTTCTAATTCTAAGGGAAAAAAACACTTGATCCTCTAACACTAGCACTCTCTATTCTAATTCTAAGGGAAAAAAAACACTTGACCTTCTAAAACTTGCAGTCTCTATTCTAATGAAAAAAACACTTGACCTTCTAAAACTTGCAGTCTCTATTCTAATTCTATGGAAAAAAAAACACTTGACCCTCTAACACTAGCACTCTCTATTCTAATTCTAAGGGGAAAAAAACACTTGACCCTCTAACACTAGCACTCTATTCTAATTCTAAGGGAAAAAATAACACTTGACCTTCTAAAACTTGCGGTCTCTATTCTAATTCTATGGAAAAAAAAACACTTGACCCTCTAACACTAGCACTCTCTATTCTAATTCTATGGGGGGAAACACTTGACCCTCTAACACTAGCACTCTATTCTAATTCTATGGGGGGAAAAACACTTGACCCTCTAACACTAGCACTCTCTATTCTAATTGTATGGGGAAAAAACACTTGACCCTCTAACACTAGCATTCGCTATTCTTTTTCTATTCTATCTACTTGTTTTTCTTATTATATATTATAAAACTTGCTACATGTACTGCGTAAGACTAACCGAGACTTGTCACAGCACTTACGTATTGTTGCCCAGTGTTGGGGAGTAACTAATTACATGTAACGGCGTTACGTAATTTAATTACAAAATAAATGTAACTGTAATCCGTTACAGTTACTAAGAAC
>NW_015555726.1:83028-94274 GCF_001515605.1 Sinocyclocheilus anshuiensis
TATGCGGAAAACACAGACTGGTTCGTAGAATCCAGTCATAAAAACGGAATTCCTATAGCCTAACGCGGACGGAATATGCCACATTTTGGACGAATAAATCAAAAAATGGGTCAGTACACTTGAATCAAAACACGATATGGACTAGTGTCTGTGAATATTGAAGCCGCGAAAAGACAATATATGAATCCTGCACGTTCTGCGTGTCTGTGGAAATCAGGCGCGAACTGGCCATCGGGAGAACCGGGACAATTCCCGGTGGCCTGGCAGCCGATTTGGCCTGCTATTTTAATATTGTTATTGTATAATTGCCTGCCGAATGTACTAAAGCGATTATTTCCGAATTCGCCATTCGATAATTAAGTCTCTATTAAATCATGAATCGGTTAGTTGTGATTGGCAATACTTCGGCTCGCGTGCTCTCCGCGCCTCCACCAAACGGTTTGGATCAGAGTAATCAATGCGAGAGAGAGAATGGAGAAATCCTTTTTTATGTGAGGTCCATACAAAAAATAGCTATTACATTTCCAAAGTAACCTTCCCAACACTGTTGTTGCCCTTTTGATTGCTTCTATTGTCCTCATTTTGTAAGTCGCTTTGTATAAAAGCGTCTGCTAAATGACTAAATGTAAATGTAGTGAAGAATCATGTGTTTTGGAGCTATGGTGTGTTCAAACCAACAGCTGTTCAGGCCCCACAGAAGGGTTCCTCCTCCTCCTCCTCCCTCAACCTTTTATAAATGTATCTCGTTAGATTAGGAAACAGATTCAGCGTTTTCCCTCAATAAACTCCTAATTTTCTGTTTACTGCTAGTAGTTATGTTTATTGGATAGAATTAAGGGATCCAGAATTGTCATGCAGAATATGTCATTAATATGTGTTTTATAAACTGTCTGGGAGTAACTAGTTACATGTAATTTTTTTATTTACAAAATTAAATTATGTAATTTAATTACAAAATAAATGTAACTGTAATCAGTTACTGAGAAAAACATTTGTAATCTGCTAAATGACTAAATGTAAATGTAGTGAAGAATCATGTGTTTTGGAGCTATGGTGTGTTCAAACCAACAGCTGTTCAGGCCCCACAGAAGGGTTCCTCCTCCTCCTCCTCCCTCAACCTTTATGTTATGAACTCTGTTTTCTCTTCACTTCGCTTACCCGGGGAACCGAGCTGAAAAGCGGAGCCGAGAGATAAAATAAATGTTTTTTTCCGTTCCTCCAGAAGAGCCGTGGCGACCGACATGTGAGGCAGCGGTGTGTTTACGGACGTTTTCATTACCGTTCGGTTTCTGTGAGGTAGGACAGTTATTAGCCTGTTTCACACACAGACACACGCTGAATGTTTTGTGTCATTTTGTGGCCGTTTCTTATTCTTAACGTGTGGTCGTGTAATTCACGTAACTGTTATTCCACGAGAGTTTGTAGGCTTTTGAGGTTTAGCTAGAGCGCTAACCGGATGTTACCGACTGTTATGTAGCATGGCGTTAACGTTACAGTAGGCTACACACAAGCCACACTGATAGCCGAGCGGTTTCCATTGGTTACGAGGATCGATCGGGTTCCTGAATTGATAAAAATGTTCACTAGTTGTTATTGTATGTTATATATATATATATATATATATATATACAGTTACTTATGAAAATGTTAATGATTACAAAGGGGGTTACATCTGAATTTCTTTCACACACACCCACATATAGATGTAATTGATTTCTTTCATAAATGATTGCTCTAAAATATGAGACACCAATGTTTAGGACATAGAATAGGACACATGCTTATTCGATAACTGTTTTATTTCCTATTTGGGTTTATGTATATACATATATATGCTTTATTTTTTTAAGATTAACTATTTTTCCATGCCACTGTTAGATGCCATTGTTTCCTGACATATTTACTATGCAAAAATTTGATTTCAAAAACAGTATCATAGCTATTAAACTATTTCTTGTTATGATTTTAAATATGTATTTTGCCTTAGAACGATCTCAAAGTCTGATTTTGTGGTGGCTGTGCTTTAAAATTCAGTAATTTATCATCTTAATTCAAGTGATGAAGGATTTGAAAGTCTGACATTAATCAGTTGAGCACTACTGTAAGGCTAACACTGCATGCTTTAAATGTTTGAAAATAATTAACTGTTGAAAACATTAGAAATTTAGAAAAGTAATGAAAATGCAATCAAATGTTATCAGTTACATTACTTTAATAAAGTAATTGAAATAGTTACACTACTTATTACATTTTTAATAGGATGACTTGTAATCTGTAACCTATTAGCCTACATTTCCAAAGTAATCTTCCCAACACTGTTTAAACAGCCAATATGCTAGTAATATGCATTCTAAGCAACTAGTTCATAGTCAATAGTGTTCCCTAATTTAAAGCATTACCATTATAAAAGATCGTAATATAATATAAAATATGATATATATAATGTAATATATTATTTTATGTTACTTATATTTTATTTCTTATAATTATTATAAAATATACTATTTTATATTATATAACTGTAGAATGTAGCATGCACTTATGACTGGATATAAATTATGATAGAAGTCCCACTAGGACTTTTTTTTTTTCTTCTTCTTTTTACTAGGGGTACCTGTTATCTGCAACTGTGGTATTTCATCCTTTTGGGAGCCATGTGTTTGAAAAGATCCAGTTATTATCTTGTATTATTAAATATATATATATATATATATATATATTATATAATATATGCAATTATATATGAAAATTATCATAAAGGTCCTTTAGGAAACAAACAAACAACAACTCAGATTGCAAAAATGGTGTTTTATCCAATTGGGAGCTAGTGTTAAAGAGACCCTGTTGTTATTTTAACATTATATTAATATTATAAGTTGTATGTTTATATTGTATTGTATTATAATATATTATATTATATTTAAATGTGGGACTCCATTTGATTTTGTAATTTTTTTAATGAAAATGCTAAAATGTTCACGCTTACAAAAATGTACCATGATATCTGCGGACCACACCAAAATGTCATAGCTGGTTAATAAAAATAATGAGGAAGCTTGTTTCGATTGTGTAAACCGTATAAATCTTGCCACATGAAGCCTATTTTTAGAAACATCTGAATGAACTGGTTTTATTTTATTAATATGACTGGTTATACAGACCACATGATTAAATCAGGTAGAAATAACTCCTTAAAGTAAAGGTTGCATGTTACCACCTTTTAAGCAGCTTCCAGAATATCTGGTTAAATCAACAAAATCATTTTAAAGGGTCAGAGCAAGTTCCAACTATAGTAACTAGGGTGCTTTGGTAGAAACTATGGTTACCCTGGTAAGTGTTTGTAAGTGAGCATGCTTCATTTCACCTGCAGGCCTCTTACTGCATGTTCTGCAGGTCTGAACACGTCAGTTCCTGACCCGTGTTGAGCTCATCATTCATGTTACCTATCATTTTACTGTTTGTTTTAAGCCATTGAAATAATAGGCTACCCGTTTAGGTTTGAAACTGTTATAAATCAGTTTACGAAGTTGCCGTTTGTCTTGGGAGAGCACCATGATTTATCAGCGTGTTGCGTGCCTGCGTTTTCAGGTGACTCAGACCAGATGAAGCCTCATGTGAGATGATCAGGATGAAGTCCACACGGAGCTTCATGTTTTTAATTTGTTCCATCATGGTGCTGATATTCCTGTACTATTCGTCTGGCAGACTGCAATTATGGAGCCCAGTCCAGAAATCTCGTGAGTATACGTGTCGTCATATGACTGTTTTTCTCACGTGGAACATGTAAAAAGGAGAACTTTTAATATCGCTGGTTGCCGTTTTCCGTTCATTTTTTGGGTGAAGGTTTCTAGTAAATCTAAAGACGTTGATCAGCTGATTAGGTGAGTTGGAGCTAAACTCTGTAGCCCTTCCGGATTCCTTGTTTTAAAGTATACCACCAACAACTAACATGCCTTTAAATTAGTAAAATGATTGTCAGGGTACAAGTTGTTAGTACAGCATGAATCCTAACTTCTATGATGCAGTTCAGTAGCTCTAGTTAGTCACATGCGTGAATCCCATTTAGAGTATATGTTTGATGGTGGGGATCTTCGAAAACGCTTTTTGTTTCTCTGAGGTGATATGTTAATGTTTCATTTCTCTGAACAGTGAAATGTCACAAGTCTAGATCTGGTTTTCCCCGATACGTAATGCCTGAAATTAAGACTCGCTGTCTGTGATTCTGCCTAGTCTTGCTGTTTGGCATCAGGTCACTGGGGAAGCCATGATCTTAAACTGAAAAGACCCTGGAAAATAAAGGTTTGGTTTGCCATGATGGCCAGAGGAGGGAGCTAAGAGTCCATCGCTGACCATGTATTGTTCACCCCCTGGAAAAAGTCAAAAAAGTAGCCAGCAGGCTAAAAATGGTCAGCTTTGAAGACAAATGAATACACAAACCGATCTTTGCTGTGATGGAAGTTGGCTTAGAATTACTAGGCACTTGTTTGTTTACCTTCAAATATTTTGTATTTCACAAAAGCACCTTTTAGATGTGCCGCTGATAACCGCTTTCTCTATTGGTTTCTTTCACACTACAAGTTTTAGCTGTTACACTGTAGTTTCACATGCGTAACACAGCACCGCTACGATTGTATGTGTCAAGATAAAATTAGAAGCTGTGGTATCTGATATTATCTCCACCTCAAAACTAATACGATGAATAAGGGAATTAATTATACCGCTGAAAGAATCTGATTGATTTCTATTGACTTCAGAAAGACTGTTTTAATGTTTTCGATAGACGTCTCTTCTGCTCACCAAGGCTGCATTTATTTGATCAAAATACAATAAAAACAGTAACATTGTGAAATATTATTACTATTTAAAATAAGTGTTGTCTATGTGAATATATTTTCCAGTCCATCAGTTAACATCTTGTGAAGTTAAAAGCTGTATGTTTGTAAGAAACAAATCCATCATTAAGTTGTTTCATAATCCATAATAACACTTTCTCCAGTGAAAAAGTACATCTCCTGTTGTCCCTCGCATCAAAATCCACCCACATATTTGTGTAGAACTGTTTTGGACTGTGTACTCTTGTAAATAATGCTTGATCTGTGCATATGTTTCTCCTGATTCAGACAAGATTACTTTTTCACTGGAGATGGAGAAAGCAATATTATGGATAGAGGAAGTTAAAACCATGTTAATGGTGGATTTGTTTCTTACAAGCATGCAGATTTTCACTTCAAAAGGCATTAACTGATGGACTAGAGTGGTGTGGATTGCTTGTGGATTATTGTGATGTTTTTATCAGATGTTTGGACTGATGTTTCTGACGGCACCCATTCACTGCAGAGCATCCATTGCTGAGCAAGTGATGGAATGCTACATTTCTCCAAATTTGTTCTGATAAACAAACTAACTCATCTACAACTTATATGACTAGAGGGTAAGTAAATGTTCCTTTAAGCACAATTTATGTGTCTGGAAAACTAATTTCAAGTATTTAGGCAGAAGTTTTCCAAGATCATTTAAGATTCAGTCAAGTGTGTCCAGACTTCAAACCAGTATTGTAAATCACATTGCAGTAGCTAAATTGTGACCCTGGACCACAAAACCAGTCATAAGGGTCAATTTCTCAAAATTGAGATTTATACATCATCTGAAAGCGGAATAAATAAGCTTTCCATTGATGTTTGGTTTGTTAGGATAGGACAATATTTGACCTATAAATAGATACAACTATTTGAAAATCAGGAATCTGAGGGTGCAAAAAAATCAAAATATTGAGAAAATCGCCTTTAAAGTTGTCCAAATTAAGTTCTTTGCAATGCATATTACTAATCAAAAATTAAGTTTATATATTTATGGTAGGAAATTTACAAAATATCTTCATGGAACATGATCTTTACTTAATATCCTAATGATTTTTGGCATAAAAGAAAAATCGATAATTTTGACCCATACAATGTTTTTTTGGCTATTGCTACAAATATACCCCAGCGACTTAAGACTGGTTTTGTGCTCCAGGGTCACAATTGGTTTATTAGCTGGTTAGTACATTTTTAAAAATGTATGCATTGCGACATTTCTCATAGTTTTTCAGGAACTGCAGATGCCGAACGTGTGGTAATTTATGCTTGTTGTCCAATTTCTCTCATATGTACAAAATTACTCTCTCATGCATACAGAATGCATTGTTTTATTATGCACTATAAGCGTGTATTTGTTGTCTGATCTGCTAACCAGTATATCAGATGCTGAGTGAAGTTACAGCCTTGTTTTGCTGGCATCACTGTAGTCCGGGTGCTGCTGTTAAACACTAAAGGCATCTGATCACACTCAAACAGAGGTGATGACATGCCTGCTGTATGCTGAACTCACATTCTTGTGTTTCAGAGGCTGATTTGGATAGGTTACTCTCCGCGGGACGTGTAGTAGCTTCAGGTAGAGGGTTACCTGTATTCTACAATAATGTTGGGATATTCATCTGTATAATTGCATTATAAGGGAGACCAATGTTGAAAACGGCTGTGCTTCTTCATATTTTTGTGGAAACCATGAAACATTTATCTCAGGATTCTTTGTTTAATAGAAAGAAATTGAATAGAAATTTTATGTAACATTATAAATGTCTATACTGTCATTCTTGATCAATTTAATGCATCCTTGCTGAATAAAAGTATACATTTCTTTACAAAAAAATCTTACCAACCCCAAACATTTCAATGTCTATATAAAACCATACATGTAACAGAGCAAGTTTGAGTCAAATTCTTGTTTTCTCAAGCAGCCTAGTTCAACATTGTTTAAAATACATGAAGTTTAAACAAAATCTAAAATAATGAAATTACTAAATCACTAAATCTCCCAACATTATGAAGCTTCTCCGTTGTGTTTGTAGTACTTAAGCAGAATTTCCCCCTGCAAATTCAGTACAAAGACATCTGTCTGACATAATGACGAAGTTAATAAGGATTTATATGTTTATGCTTTGCAGATTTTTGTGCCATATCAAGCACTGGTGAAAAATTCTTCTTAACACTATTAAAAAGTCATAAACCTGGAATGATTTATATGATGTACTAAACATTGGTCTATTAATATGGAGTAAATATTAGTACAGTCCTTCCCATATTAAAATTTACAGTAACGATACAGCTACTACTACTAATAGTGTTGAAATATGAATAAAGTACTGATAATGATACTGACTTTTAAATGATTAAATCAGTAACAAAGGTATTTTTCCAGCAAGATGCAACTGAAAGTCTATCAACAATGTCTGTGACCTGCAAATACTTTATTGGTGTTTATAAAAATCATTGTGTTAACGGTAATACACATGTAAACGTTTAAAACATGCAGCTATTCTGTTGTTTTAAAGGCATAGCCATTAGACGTGTCAGCATGTCACAGATGTTGTCAGCAGAGCTTAAGCTGCATTTGACCCAGAATTGTTCTTGAGTGATGCAGTGACAACAGGTGGCAGGTAGCTGACAGAAGCACTGTGATCTTTGTAGAGTCCCTGCGCAGTGATTTCTGCTGTGACTAACACCTGCTGCAGCTCCTGCGACCTCTAATGCAACACTCGTCTGTCCCGGCAACCCAACTACCCCGAGAGCTTGTGTGCCTGCATCTCTTTCTTTCTCTCTGTCTGTTCATTTGTTAGTTCTTTCTTTGGTTCTCTCATTCGTTCACTCATTTTTTGTTTTTCAGCTTTTTTTTTCATTTGTTTTTTCATTCTTGCTTTGTGTCTTTCGTTCTTTCTTTAATTAGTACATTTTTTTTTCTTTCTTTTTGTTTGTTGGTTCTTTGTTTCTCATTTGTTCGCTAATTTTTTTTAGCTCTTTCTTTCATTTGTTTGTTCATTCTTTGTTTCTTTCATTAATTCATTATTTTCTTTCTTCATTTGTTATCTGTTTTTTTTTCTTTTTTTCCTTTTTTTCTTTTTTATTCATTTGTTTGTTAGTGCTTTCTTTGTTTTTCATTATGTTTCTTTCGTTCTTTTTTCACTTAATCATTTGTTAGTTCTTTGTTTATTTACTGCCTTCTTTCTTTTTCTGTTTGTTTGTTTATTAGTTCTTTCTTTGGTTCTCTCATTCGTTCACAATTGTTTTTTTTTTAGCTGTTTCTTTCATTTGTTTGTTCATTCTTGCTTTGTTACTTTTGTTCTGTCTTTTGTTGAAGGATTAGTTCACTTCCAGAATAAAAATTTCCTGATAATTTACTCGCCCCCATGTCATCCAAGATGTTCATGTCTTTCTTTCTTCAGTCGCAGAGAAATTAAGATTTTTGAGGGAAACATTCCAGGATTTTTCTCCATATAATGGACTTCAATGGGGACCAACGGGCTGAAGGTCAGATTGCAGTTTCAGTGCAGCTTCGAAGAACTCTACACGATCCCAGCCGAGGAATAAGGCTCTTATCTAGAGAAACCATGAGTCATTTTCTGTACCGACCCAGTGTTTACAAAGCGAACGTGCAAAGAAAGTCAAACGCCCTTGCGTTGCCCATGCGTGAATTTGCAGACGTGTATCGCAGAGCTAATGCAAAATGTGCATTTGTGGTTAAAAAGTATATAATTTTTT
Organism: Sinocyclocheilus anshuiensis; assembly: GCF_001515605.1. NCBI lineage: Eukaryota > Metazoa > Chordata > Actinopteri > Cypriniformes > Cyprinidae > Sinocyclocheilus > Sinocyclocheilus anshuiensis. Next base: position 91,602 of record NW_015555726.1, read on the forward strand.
TTTCTTTTTTTAGAAAATGACTGATGGTTTCTCTAGATAAGAGCCTTATTCCTCGGTTGGAATCGTGTAGAGCTCTTCGAAGCTGCACTGAAACTGCAATCTGACCTTCAGCCCGTTGGTCCCCATTGAAGTCCATTATATGGAGAAAAATCCTGGAATGTTTTCCTCAAAAACCTTCATTTCTTCCGTTGGTCCCCATTGAAGTCCATTATATGGAGAAAAATCCTGGAATGTTTTCCTCAAAAACCTTAATTTCTCTGCGACTGAAGAAAGAAAGACATGAAGATCTTGGATGACATGGGGGCGAGTAAATTATCAGGAAATTTTTATTCTGGAAGTGAACTAATCCTTTAATTCGTTAATATTTGTTTTCTTTCCTTTTTCTTTCTTTTTTCTGTTTGTTCGTTTGTTAGTTCTTTGGTTCTCTCATTCATTCGCTGTTTTTTTTTTACCTCTGTCTTTCGTTTGTTCATTCTTGCTTTGTTTCTTTCGTTCTTTCTTTTGTTAATTCGTAAATTTTTGTTTTCTTTCTTTTTCGTTTTTTGTTTGTTGGTTCTTTCTTTGTTTCTCTCATTCGTTCGCTCGTTTTTTTAGCTCTTTCTTTCATTTGTTCATTCATTCTTTGTTTCTTTCATTTATTCATTTTCTTTCTTTTTCCTTATTTGTTAGTTGTTTATTTGTTTTTAATTTTGTTCTTTTTCTTTTGTCTTCTTCCTTTCATTTTATCATTATTTGCTTCTTTCGTTCTTTTTTCTCTTAATCATTTGTTAGTTCTTTCTTTCTTTCCAAGGTTATTTTTTGATCTGTAAATTATCAATTTTTTTGAGGGTTCATTCTTTTTATGTTTATTGGTTTTCTTTTGTCTGGAAGTAACAAAACTTTGTAAAATCTTTTTGTTTGGAACTGTCCACATGATAACTGTTGTAAAATAGGTCCTCATGGGTAAAACTTTTTTACTTGGTTCAGGAACTGTGTAGTCAAATGTTGCACAAACATCCTTGTGCTTATCTTACTTGATGGCAGCCAATCCTCTTTTTATGATTTCATAAACATCGTATTTAATCTTTATTCATTTTATCAGCTTACACATTCTTATAAGGATTACATCCTTATCATTTTTTAGTCAGATAATGTTGTGTGATGATGTTAAGCTATATAATTAACTCACATAGCTGTGCTAGTTTCATATCCCTAAAAATTTTCATGCTCTTTTTTTATTCTTACACCAATCAACGTTTGACGTCCATATTGTGAATGTACATGGTTTCATCAAATATTTGGGAAATGTTTGGCCAGAAGCATACTTAAGGCAAGAATGCAAATGCTTGACTAATGCATTACAAGTACACATTCCTTGTGTAGCACTTGTGTTACTGTGGAGGTAATCAAGCTGGTGATAGTTACCATCATATGTCACTGGTAACTAGGTGTGTGCTTCACTAAAGCAAAAATGCTATGCAAACTTGCATTGTGTAATCGATTGTGTTCTGCAGTATATTTGTATTTCCTTTTTTGCATAGAGTATGTTTCAGCATTTTCCTATTCGGAGTAATTGCTACTATTGAATTCCATTTTACTTAAGTTCAATATTCAGTTTGGTTTAATTGATTGATTTTGTGCTACTGACTGTCACATGTACCGCCCATGTTGGTCTATAGACCGTAAACAGCCTCTCACATTTCTTTTTGTGGAACTACAATAATAATCTCTTTCTTTATAACCTGTGCTTAACAGCCATATCCTTTTCTGCCAAAATATTTCCATCCCTTCCTGTTGGCACAGTGACGATAACACACTGCATCTCTCTCTTCTTTCTCTTTCAGGGACATAAACTCTGTTGATTTCTTGTATTTCTTCTTTCTTTAGAATACGACAAGCAGGGATTCCTTACCAAGCTTGACAGAAAACTGTAAGTAACATTTTAACATGCACTCTTAATGAGAAAGATTTAGTGAAAAGATGCTCATTATACTCCTAACAAGAATGGTTTGTAAAATACCTTATTTTTTAGGCAGATTTTAAGGAAACAACACATATTTGCAAAAGGCAATCCCAGAATGCCTAGCGACAAGTCTGCTGAAACAGAAAATTAAATACCATTAAGTACCAATAAGCACTGACTGTAATATTTCAGTTTAATTTAAAGGGGTCATATTATGTTATTTTAAAGATCATTATTTTGTGTATTTGGTGTAACAGAATATGTTGACATGCTTTAATGTTCAAAAAACACATTATTTTTCTAATACTGAACATTATTGTAGGTCCTCTATGCCCCGCCTCTCGTCAAATAAAGTGCTTTTGCTTTCGCACTGAAACACACAGCGTCTTCCTGACATAACTGCATCAACATTACTGCGGTTCCTGAAACCACGCCGCCTTTCTTTGCGTGAACATTTGGGTGGCGTTATGGCAAATCTTCCCACATAGTGAGGTAGGTATGTGGGGGCGTGTTAGAACGAGTCGTTTTAGGTAGGTGTGGTTGACTCTTAACTTCTACTCCTAATTTCTTTTACTGCTTCACCCATTCATGAAATCTTTATGCTACTTAAGTTTATATTACAGCCACAGTTTAAATGTTAATATTTTAACAAAGAATTAGAGGAGAAACAGAATTATATCATTAAAAAGTTGATAAAAACTGCCTTTTGTGTACATATACATATATATATA
>NW_015555726.1:94350-107472 GCF_001515605.1 Sinocyclocheilus anshuiensis
ATATATATATATACATATATGTTAATTTATATAAATAATATTAATTTAATAATATTATTATTAAATATAATAATGTGTGAAATATATCTTTTCGGTTTCAGTTTTTGGTTAAATGAAAACTGGGAATAATCTATTTCTATGTACAAGTTACTCTAATATATAATCTCTTTAACTATTATAGAGGGGAAAAAGAGAGAAAAAATAATATAGTTATTTTTAATACAAAAATTGTTCATGTTTTATGTTAACACGGACTATCTTTATGTTAACACGGACTATCAGCCCAACATTTTATGCTGTTTTGGAGTCTTCCATGAATTTCTATTTGTATGACACACAGAATTGTTATCTCTGTTCCAAACGGTTCTATTTCAGTTAGGATGTTGCCTTAGAAGGCAGCTGCCTATGTAGAGCAAGACTGCTCACTAGGTTTCGTAACAGAATTTGAGAGTGTGCATGTATGTGTGAGTTCACTTGGGCCTGTACTGTCCAGCAATTTGTCTCTCTTTATAACTCGGCTTGTTGTTTATTTGAGCTTTACTTTGGAAGGATAATTAATGATGCCCTAAAGCATTTCAAATGAATGATCTCTTGGCTCTCACCCAGCCTTGTCTGATTTAACAGTCCTGATTGTATCTGTATGGGAGGTCCGTTTACCCGAAGTAAAACATGGCTCAACCTCTCTTATTACCATTAACGGCCACCTGTATAAATGGCACTGTCAACAGGTCATCTTTATATGTCCAGCACTCACAGTATTGATGTAAACTTACTAGAAAGTTTCCATTTGCCGGCCTGTGAATTAGTGGGTTTATTCTGGCGCTTATATAAAATAAACTACTCCTCACACAAGTTGTCATCTCATTGAGCAGCCTTTAGCGTTGTACATCCTCTGGGCACCATGAGCTCGAAACAGCTGCTTTCCCCTCTCTCCAGACCCCAAAGCATTTAATAAGATACAGAACTCTGTTTTATGCATGTTAATCTGCTTGAGAATGAATGAACTTCCATAATCGTCAAATTTAAGTCAGTATGGTCTGGAGCATTTTAAATTACTCTGCAGATTTATTAGGAATTAAATGTTATGTTCATTTAACTTGCAGCCATATTTTGAATAAAATCTGTGTTGTGCAACTTGTGCATGATTTAAATTTCACTAAATGACTTGGTTTTGGTTAGGATAATTTAAGGTGAGTTTTAGTGGTACACAACTGTTCAAACGTTTGTGGTCGGTAAGATTTTTTGTTGTTGTTGAAAAGTAAAATCTGCATTTAATCGCTTGTAAATACAGTAAAACAGTAATTTTGTAAAATATTATTACTATTTAAAAAGCTTGTTTTCTATTGTAATATATGTTCAAATGTAATTTATTGCTGTGATCAAAGCTGGATTTTAAGCATCATTACTCCAGTCTTCAGTGTCACATGATCCCAAGAAATTATTCTAATGTGCTGATTTGCTGCTCAAGAAACATTTCTGATTATTATCAATGTTGAAAACAGTGCTGCTTCATATTTTTGTGGACACCGTGATACATGTTTTTGATGAATAAAAGGTTAAAAAAGCATTGATTTAAAATGGAAATCTTTTGTACCAATGTAAAAATATTTACTGTGTCTTTTTATCAGTGTAATGCATCCTTGCTGAAAATAAGTATTTATTACTTTCACCAAAAAAAAAAAGCCAAACATTTATTGTAAAGAAAAGCACATTTTGCAGAAGGAAGTTTGACAGATTTGAAGTGATACAGCAGTAAATATGTGTTGAAAGTGTTGAAAATGAAGACAAAATATTGTGACACTGTGTTTGTGAACCGCTAGTGGAACATGTCAGTGGTTAATGTGTTTTTCTACACCAGTTAGATTACTCTTCTTCTGTCTTTGGTTCACAGGCCTCTGGAGCTGCAGTATAAATTTGGTAATCTCAGTAAAGGCGAGTGTAAACCTGGTTACGCAGAGGCCAAGATGACTTCAATCTATCCAAAGTAAGCTGATCCCATCGTACATGTGTGAAATACTGGAAGTTCACAATATTATATTTGTAAATGTGCATACAGACACGCACCTCATTCTTCTGCTGTTTACAGCCCTGCAATTTAGATAAATAATCTAGATTTAGATGAATGACATTAAAGGGTTAGTTCACCCAAAAATGAAAATTAGCTTGTGTTTTACTCGCCCCCGAGGCATCCTAGGTGTATATGACTTTCTTCTTTCAGACGAATCCAGTCGGAGTTATATAAAAAATTGTCCTGGCTATTCCAAGCTCTATCATTGCAGTCAGCGGGTGTTGCAGTTGAACAGTCCACAAGTCGTCAAATAAAGCTTGTGCATTCATAATAAAACGTGCCGCAGATGGCTCCGGAGGATGAATAAAGGCCCCCTGTAGCAAATCCATGAGTTTTTGTAAGAAAAATATCCATATTTCAAACGTAATAAACACTTTTCTCTCACTTCTGTTATCTGTCATACGCGGATCTGTTCCGGCAGAAGGCGTATGACGTATGCGCAGCGCGCGTGCCTCTGAGATATGCTAGTCTTGCGAGTTTGTTTAATAGGAGCAAAGGAAGCAAAGTTTCCTTACTTTAGCAAAGGAAAACCAGTCTCCTCTTGGCTTATATCGATGAATAAAGGCCCCCTGTAGTGAATCCATGAGTTTCTGTAAGAAAAATATCCATATTTCAAACGTAATAAACACTTTTCTCTCACTTCCGTTATATGTCATACGCGGATCTGTTTCGGCGGAAGGCATATGAGCAGCGCGCGAGCCTCTGAGATATGCTAGTCTTGCGAGTTTGTTTAATAGGAGCAAAGGAAGCAAAGTTTCCTTACTTTAGCAAAGGAAAACCAGTCTCCTCTTGGCTTATATCGAAATCCTCCGACATTTTTCTTTGCAAATCTTCGGTTTGTACTTCTAATTCGTGACCGGCGTTTTGTTTTGTTCTCTCTCCGCATTCGTCACTAATCACGCAACGCCGCACGTCTTACGACATCCGCCGGAACTGCTTCAGTGTATGACAGTCAGCGGAAGTGAGAGAAAAGTGTTTATTATGTTTGAAATATGGATATTTTTCTTACACAAACACATGGATTCGCTACAGGGGGGGCCTTTATTCATCCCCCGGAGCCGTCTGCGGCACGTTTTATTATGAATGCACGAGCTTTATTTGACGACTTGTGGACTGTTCAACTGCAACACCCGCTGACTGCAATGATAGATATTGGAATAGCCAGGACAATTTTTAATATAACTCCGACTGGATTCGTCTGAAAGAAGAAAGTCATATACACCTAGGATGCTTCAAGGGTAAGTAAAACACAAGCTAATTTTCATTTTTGGGTGAACTAACGCTTTAAGACCAGGAACAAGAAAGTACAAAGAGTTTACTCTTCTTGACCTTTCCGAGAAATTACAAGATTTCTTTATCGGTTCTATACAAGCATTTCTGGTCAGTTACTGGCAAGCTGGTTACTGTTGCAGATACATGAGCTCAACCAGATGAAATCATCTTGAAAGTGCACAGGACAAATCTTATACTGGTAACCAGTGATACAATTTTAACTGGTTTTAACCAGCTTTACAGGTTAAGGCTGTTTTTGTTTGTTTATTTGTTTTTCAGAAGGCGTGAGAACATTCAGTAGAAAGGAAGAGAACAGTTATCACAGTTTTGTTGGCTACATAAGACTTGACCTTGTTCTTGGGATATGTCTTTTCTTTTTATAATAGTGCATCACTTCATGTGTGTTGTGTAGTTTGTCTTCAACCCATTACACAGTGAGGATGCAGTGCTCTTGAGAGGAGCATAAAAAGACATTTCTTTTCTCTTTTAAATAATTCAGTGTCCGAGAAGATTCCCCACCGTAAATGCTCTTTATCCCCTATATGTTGATTTAAGGCATGTTTCAGAACTGTGTCCAGTTCTTTTTTGGGGTCTGTTGTGCTCCTCTGGGCTCCCAGTGAGTGAGAAACCCGCACCTCTGATTCACACGACTGACACGCAAAGCTTTCCTTTAGCTGCAAGATTTCTGCCTGTACCTTTGAGATTAATATAAACCACAGTTATGGATCTTATTAATTCTTATATTATCAGAATCCTTTTAAAATCACACTTTTTTTTATTCTTATGTGGGCTGCATACATACATTTGATTGTGTGTTGAACTTTTGGTTGATTTTTGGTTTTCTGGTTCTTGGTACAGGTCACGGCATCACAATCAGAAATTTAAATACATAGTTAATAGTTTATTTTTAGAACTGGATTTTTTCATTTGTGACATTATTTTCATGGCAATTTGGCTAAGCACATTTTCTGCATTTCTGTCTGGACATTTTACTTGTTTTTTTCCTTGTAATTCTTATTAAAAATATATTATTATTAATAAATAATGCAATTAATAAAAATAATCAGTTCTGCCATAATAATGTAGTAACTATAGATTAGTTCTGGTCATCGTGCAAAACATAAACATTTCAATGGAACATTTTTATAGATAAAGGAAAGGATGATTTTTCTTTCATGTTTATTTTTATTTGTTTAAAACATTATTTTCATCATTTACTTCAAATATTAACCACCATTCATATGAAAATTTGCTTTTCATTAGTTCATCCAAAAAAGATAGTTTGTCTCCCCCTCATGTCGTTTCAAACCTGTATGACTTTCTTTCTTCTGTGGAACATAAAAGAAGATAATCTGAGAAATGTCTTAGCATTTTTTTTTCATACAATAGAAGTCAGTGATGACCAAAACAGTTTGGTTACCAACATTCTTCGAAAATGTCTTCTTTTATGTTCCGCTAAAAGAAAGGAAGTCACACAGGCTTGAAATGACATTAGGGGGAGTAAATGCTGACTGAATTTTAATTTCTGGGTGAACTGTCCCTTTAAATAGAGCTGAGTTGTGTAAAAATGGGGCTCAGGGCCAGATCACATGACTCAGGTTGGTCTTGATGCTGAACCTTTCTGGGTTAAGTGGAGTCAGATGGGAATATTAAATAGACCATGACATCTACAGTATTTGTTGAGACACTAAACGTACGACATCTAGTTAGCCATGTAATTAGCATCTGACACGCTTTGTTGAACATGATCCGGCGACCTGTTTACAGTTTGACCACTTCTCTGGAAATAAAATTCAGCAAACCTGTAATAATCAAGCACACACATGTACAGTATATGCGTGCTTACAGCATCACATACCAGTTACGTTTGAGTCATAAATGCATCCTGTCATAAATAGGCCTAGTGTATGACAAGGCCACTCTTTCGTAGCTCAGAAGACTTATCAGTTCTATTTAAAGGGGTCATATGATGCTTTTTTAAAGATCATTATTTTGTGTATTTGGTGTAACAGAATATGTTGACATGCTTTAATGTTCAAAAAACATATTATTTTTCAAATACTGTACATTATTGTAGGTCCTCTAAGAGAAAGGAAAACTTGAAATTGCATCATATGACCCCTTTAAATCATTTGTATTGAGCTTTGATCCTTGATATCAGTGTCCTTTGAAGAGATATAAATGAGTCAGAATTAAAGGAGTCAGTTAACACGGTTCAAAGACAAAAGCAGTTTCAAGCATAAAAAAAATGAGTTTAATACAGCTTTATTTTTTGTTTTTGTTTTTCATACATTAGAATTTGTCCTGTTTAATTTCTATTTTTTCCTGAGCAAAAATTTATGACAGATTGTTACTGTGATTTAGAGTAGACACCCACTAAAATGTCATTCAGTGTAATGATAATAGCTCATATAACAATAAATCTCGTCAGTCATATAGGTAGATGACGTTTAAAGACTATTAAAGGATCACAGTGCAGCCCCGAAAAACGAATCAATTGTCATTTTAAATCTTTGCCACAATCCTTCAAACCACTAGGTTTTATCCATTTGTAAGCAATTTAGTTTTTAATAATTTAAAATATAATTAAATTTAATGTGATCACTTATTCTTTTATATATTTTAATAAGTACAGGTCAAAATAAGTATGTTGTTTCATTTTTACATAAATATATCTGTCACTCTGAATGAAGATGGAACATTATTTCACCCATATCTTGACATTTTATTTTCACAATTGTGACCCTGGACCACAAAACCAGTCATAAGGGTCAATTTTTTGAAATTGAGATTTGTACATCATCTGAAATCTGGATAAATAAGCTTCCATTGATGTATGGTTTGTTAGGATAGGACCATATTTGGTAGAGATACAACTATTTAAAAATCTGGAATCTGAGGGTGCAAAAAAATCAAAATATTGAGAAAATCGCCTTTAAAGCTGTCCAAATGAAGTTCTTAGCAATGCATATTACTAATCAAAAATTAAGTTTTGATATATTTACGGTAGGAAATGTACAAAATATGTTCATGGAACATGATCTTTACTTAATATCCTAATGATTTTTAGCATAAAAGAAAAATCGATAATTTTGACCCATGCAATGTTTTTTTGGCTATTGCTACAAATTCAATTCAATTCAAGTTTATTTGTATAGCGCTTTAAACGATACAAATCGTTGCAAAGCAACTTTACAGCAAATAAAGTTTCTACAATATTTAGTGGTAGCTTATCAGTATCAGTACAAATATGCCCCAGCGACTTAAGAATGGTTTTGTTGTCCAGGGTCACATATGTTATTTGAAACATTACAATAGAACATTTAATATGTTCTCTGTGTATATAAAATCACTTTTGTAAATTTAATTTGATATGCCGTCTTTGACCTACAGTCAAATATAAAATGAATGTGGATAGCTACTCAAAGAATTTGATGAGAACGTTCATATTGAGATCTCTGATTTTTCAGACTTTGGCATCTTTGCAGATCTGAGCACAATTTTAGTCATTTAATACCTTTTGAAAATGTTCTTGGCAACAATCTCTAAGAAACACTTTTTATGTTTTGTTTTAATAGCGAGAAGGTTAAACTTCCATCTAAATTGATTGAAACACCTCCTGAAACTTCCTGAAAAGGTTCATCTCAACATATGTTCTGTGAAAATATGGCTTTTTAAAAATTGGTATTATTATCAAATGAATATCCGATTACAATTTAGGACTCGCATATGCTGTAATCCTAGTAATTATGAAGGGTTCACGTACTTTTCTCGCAAGTGTACGTGTTTGGAGGATCAAGCCGGTGAGAAACGCGGAAGTGTGTGTCACCTTCACTTAAACTGTTGGGATGTGAGGAAGCGCAGAGTCTCGGCTGTGGTCGTGGGAATCGAATACACCGGTCCACCTGTGTCATTAGTGCATTACTCCAGGGGTCGGACAGCTGCGTACAGCATGACGGAAGTGTTCAGGTGTTGTTTTGTCAGCCAGTCAAATGTTCGGGGTAGTTTGTGACGTGGATAGTTGTATCAGGTGCACGCTGGGTGGAGGATGTTGACAGAAATCAGGGCGTTTCTCTATGAAATGCAGCTTTGCCAGGTGGTATTTGTGGCCGGAATGGGAAAGTATTTTATTAGCATGATTGTAGAACATGTTAGATGTGCGTGCTACATAGCCCAGAACAATAAAGCCATTTTTGTAAAGAAGTACTTGAGACCTATTATAATGCAGTTTGTCTTCTATTCCTGTATACTCTTTTCTTATTTTTCTTATATATTAGGGAGCGGTTTTGGAGAGTAACTAAAAGTAACTTATAACTTCTCAGAACTTTACAGTAGTGTGACAGCAGCTGTTTTATAATAGTGTAGCTTTTCCGGTTAAATGCTTTTTCCGGGAGGTAGTGGTATTTTTTAGATATTTTTATACACTATTTTTATATTATTATTCTAATTATTTTAATTTTCAGTTATGCATATTTTCTGTAATGCATTTTTTTCTCATTAAGTTGTGATACAGTGCTTGTTACACAGTTATTGTTTAAAATGATCATTTCCTTGTCACAATGTACAAAAATGTGTCCAACAATGAATATATTTTTAATATATAAATACATTTTCTATTTTTAATAATTTATAATAAAAATGAATCTTATAAAAAAAAAATACTGTTAATACTACTAATAAAAATCAATTCTGCCAAGGAATATAGTTAATTAGTATAAATACTCCAGCTTATTTTCAGTTTTATCAGTATATAATCCGTCATCATTTACATTTGCATTAAATATAATTAAACACAGAAGTGCATGCTCCTTTATATCCATTTCAGAAATATTGTTATTGAATGTTGACGTACTGGTTTCTGTTCACTCTTTCAAATAGAATTTTGAAATACAGCCAAAAAACTAAAACTAGCACTTCAGATGTGAATTTTTGGTGGAAAACGTTTCAGTGCATCCATAGTTTTTGTACCAAAAAAATTTTAAATAAATGATCTCATAGTTATATATATTTAAAAAGATGTTGCCCTCTTAAATAACTACTGTAGTGTAGCAAAGTGCTTTTTTAAAAGTGTAGCTGGACTGTAGTCTAACGTCTGTAGATGAGTAGCTTGTAGTTTGGTGATCTCAGCTCCTTATAAGTCTCTGTGCATGTTTTGAGGAAAGGTCAGGTTTAGGCTGGACTAGACATTCCAGTGCTCATCTCCTACCAACCGATAAACACACTGGATTATGGGTAATGCGAACTACGTAATCCTTTCAAATATTCCACTGGTTATCAAAATATCGCAACCCTTTTCTCATACAGATTGTGGAGTGATAGTGTGCTTGTTTTGACTTGTGTTTTCTCTCTTTGTCTTTTATTGTTTTAGGTTTTCAAAACCAGCCCCCATGTTCCTCGATCCAAATTTCAAGAGGCTATCAGATATCAGCAGTTACTTGCCTCCGTTTGGAGTAAGAACACAAGGTATTTCTTCCTTTCTGAGTTGCTTTGAGTCTGCTTTTATTTCACATGCCATGCCATATCACAAGAGGAGGGAAAAACATGCCATTGAAGCATATTTTCATTTCAAATTTTTATATATTTTTTAACTTTAGTTTTCATTGAGAAAAACAATATAAGTGAATTTAATTAAAACAATTTAAAAATTAAAAAACAATGTTTCATTATTTAATTATTTGTTTAATATATTTTAATATAATATAGTTGGATATAATGCAACATTTACTTTTTGTCCACAGCCCTCAATCAAGTTCGATTTTGTCCTTTCGTATTTAAAAGTGTAGGCACTTCTTTACTCAGAAAACTGCTGTGGTAAAAGTAACACTGAGTTGGAGGAGTTGCAGTTTTTCCATTGTCAGCGCTGTTGGTTTCATTAGCAGATGATCCAATTAAACATGTTAACAATGTATCTTGTGTAAACAATAGAACAATCATAAGTCAAACACTTTATTCAGACGGGCCTAGTTCTCCCTGAGGAGGTCGAGTAAATTAGTGTTTCACAAGACGTGCTTTGTTATTTCAAACACGCCTGTGTTTTTCTCACACAACCGCTGTAAAAATCACAAAGGAAATTGCGATCTGTTGTTCAGTCAGAGGTCCTCTGAGAAATCTAATGCTGGAATAGGAATGGATAGGAATGTCAGTGATTGTTAAACATTTGTGTTTTCAAATATTTTCCCACAAAGACGTCTATGATTATATGAAAGTAAAATTTACTCTAAGCGGTTATGTTGTTCTTCATCAAGCGTCCATTATTAAGGCGAAAAGCATCTTTCTAATTTTATGACTGTTCAAAAGTAGCCGTGCATCTTAAGAATTCAAACATTTTCTTTGTTTAACACTGAAAAAACATTGTCATAATGTAGCAGTCCAAGATGGGCTCAAGCATTCATTCTCCGCATTCATTATTTATTTATTTATTTATTTATTTATGCATGCATCAGTTCCATACACAACTGGTCATAAGTTTGGAATAATTAAGATTTTTTAATTATTTTGAAAGCAGTCTTATACTCACGAAGGCTGCATTTATTCGATCAACATAAGTAATTAAAAACTGTTATATTATGAAATATTGTTACATTTTAAAATAAGTGTTTTCTATGTGAATATATTGTAAAATGTCATTTATTCCTGTGATCGAAGCTGAATTTTCAGCATCATTACTCCAGTCTTCAGTGTCACATGATCTTCAGAAATCATTCTAATATGCTGATTTGCTGCTCAGTTGTTAGCAATTAATATTGATGCACAGTTATTAATAATGGTTATTATATTTTTCAGTGTTGAAAACAGTGTTTGCTGCTTCATATTTTTGTGGAAACCATGATACATTTTTTTTCAAGATTCTTTGATGAATATAAAGTTCAAAAGAACAGTTTTTATTTAAAATAGTAATCTTTGTAACATTATAAATGTCTTTACTGTCACTTTTGATCAATTTAATGCTTCCTTACTGAATAAAAGTGTTAATTTCTTTCTTTTTTTATCTTACTTACCTCAAACATTTGAATGATAATGTATCATGGTTTCTAAAACATTAAAAAATAATAATTATAATAATTATTCCAAACTTTTGACTAATATTATATGTACATAGATTAATCCTTTCAAGATGATTTCATGTAGCTTAAAAAAAGCAAAATAAAAAACCAAACAAACAATAAAACTAAGGATATGTCAATATATTTCCCCATAGATTAATGTTTACACATGACGTACAAATGAAACTAATGTCCACTTAACCAGTCACCAAGGGCTCATGCAAGAAAGATGGAAGCCATTTCCCCGTGGCATCTATTCAATCAGGTTTTCAGTGGTTCTTTCATTCGGTGTGCTTACAGAAGTTTAAAGCAGAAACACGAGGCATTTCTACTTTCCAATCACCTTCATTCATGCCTGCCCTGGAGGTTTTGGGTGTAATTGCCTTCCAGCCTGTTTAAATCACAAACGTGCATGTTAAGTGACGAGTTCTGCTCTGTTTAGCTGCTTTGGCAGATGGTGTGGGACATTAAGAGCAGAGCTGTCTGCATCTCTGCATCCATCCTGCTGAGGTTTCTCAAGCCGTGCCTTTCAGCAGAAACACTTACACGTGAATTACGAGTCTATGTGGGAATTACTGCTGTCTAATGTGATGTTGAGATGAAAACCCACTTAAAATGCTGCTCATGCTTTTGAACAAAGCCCTAACCCTATGGATTCAACTTTTTATGCTGCAGGCATGAATGATGCCTTAAATAGTGTGGCATGTTGAGGACAGGTGTGCTATTACTTTTCCAAGTGATCTGGATTACGTTGTTTGGCAGGCAGACTATAAAATGGACCAAGAATGACTCCGATCAATGGATTTGTTGTTGTGGACTTGACATTCAAATCCCGTTCTATTATCTTTAGCATAAAGAGCTTTTTTTCTCGAGTAGAAAGCCTTTCGGTTTTACTAAAAATAGTACGGTGGATTGTGCATAAGATAAAGGGGTGTTCTAAACTTAGGGTTTTTCCTCATTCTTGAGTGTGTCTGAAGCTGTGATGTAGAATCTTTCCCAGGAGGCCACAGCATTGTTGGCAGCGTGTGACCGGGCTGCTTTAGAAATGTCCCCCACCCAAAAATTTCAATTTGCTGAAAATGTACTCACCCTCAGGCCGTCCAAAATATTAATGGGTTTGTTTGTTCATCAGAACAGATTTGGAGAAATGTAGCATTGCATCACTTGCTCAGGAATGGATGCTCTGCAGTGAATGGGTGCCGTCAGAATGAGAGTCCAAACAGCTGATAAAAACATCACAATAATCCACAAGTAATCCCCACCGCTCCAGTCCATCAGTTAACGTCTTGTGAATCCAAAAGCTGTGTGTTTGTAAGAAACAAATCCATAGTTTTTGACCATTTTCCCTCGTAAACAGTGCTTGATCTGTGCATATTTCTCTCCTGATTCAGGCGAGACATCTTTTTCACTGGAGAAAGCAATATTAAGGATAGAGGACTCAAATTTTAGCTGGAAGCAATGGTCTTAAATGATGGATTTGTTTCTTACAAATACACAGCTTTTCTCAAGACATTAACTGATGGACTGGAGTGGTGTGGATTACTTGTGATGTTTTTATCAGCTGTTTGGACTCTCATTCTGACAGCACCCATTCACTGCAGAGGATCCATTGCTGAGACAGTGATGGAATGCTACATTTCTCCAGATCTGTTCTTTAGAAGAAACAAACTCCTCTACATCTTGGATGGCCTGAGGGGGAGTAAATGTTTAATTTTGGGTAAACTATTCCTTTAATGCAATCCAACATTCATGCATAATTCACAAAGATCTTCCATCCTAAATATTATGTACAATTAGTATAATTGAAAGCCAAATCATGCTGCATAAACATGCTAAGGGTTGCCATGAGGAATAAGTGGGCGGAATGACTAATATCGAATCACAGTACGAGTAATTTTAGTCAATGTAGAAGACGCATCAATGCACTGTGGTTTAGAAACAGATGCTCATCACAGCATAAACTGAGTAACTTTCTGCTAACCTTCAGCTACTTATAATCTCACAATTGAGTTATTTCTGTTAGAAAATAAAAAAATCTAAATAAAAAAAATAAACAGCTGTTTTGTTCAGACCTCTGAGGCTCTGGTGTGTTTTTATGTAGTTTTTCTCTCTAAATACGTAAATAATTGTTTTCTCTGTCCACAGAAAAGATCATCGATCATATTTTACAAGCTACAAAGAGATATTCACTAGGTTCAGAATTGGACAGGTAACTAATGTACACATAAACACCAAAACACAATCTCACTCACTCCTTTGCTTTTACAGGAACATATCATTTGTTTATTACATGATGAACCATCTCTCATATGTGACCCTGGACCACAAAACCAGTCATAAGGGTCAATTTTTTGAAATTGAGATTTATACATCATCTGAAAGCTGAATAAATAAGCTTTCCGTTGATGTATGGTTTGTTAGGAAAGGACAATATTTGGCCGAGATACAACTATTTGAAAATCTGGAATCTGAGGGTGCAAAAAAATCAAAATATTGAGAAAATCGCCTTTAAAGTTGTCCAAATGAAGTTCTTAGCAATGCATATTACTAATCAAAAATTAAGTTTTGATATATTTACGGTAGGAAATTTACAATATCTTCATGGAACATGATCTTTACTTAATATTCTAATGATTTTTGGCATAAAAGAAAATTCGATAATTTTGACCCATACAATGTTTTTTTGGCTATTGCTACAAATATACCCCAGCGACTTAAGACTGGTTTTGTGCTCCAGGG
>NW_015555726.1:108887-113216 GCF_001515605.1 Sinocyclocheilus anshuiensis
AAGTTGTCCAAATGAAGTTCTTAGCAATGCATATTACTAATCAAAAATTAAGTTTTGATATATTTACGGTAGGAAATTTACAATATCTTCATGGAACATGATCTTTACTTAATATTCTAATGATTTTTGGCATAAAAGAAAATTCGATAATTTTGACCCATACAATGTTTTTTTGGCTATTGCTACAAATATACCCCAGCGACTTAAGACTGGTTTTGTGCTTCAGGGTCACATATATTAAAACAATTTAATTTCATTCTCTAAAACTTTAATTCTGTATAGCTGATCATTTTCTTCATTTAATCATGTTTTGTAATTTTCTCCTGTAGTATAAGTTGTAAGAAGTGTATTATTATTGGCAACGGAGGCATTCTGTTCAACAAGTCCCTGGGCTCCCAAATCGATCAATATGATGTTGTTGTACGGTAAGTTATTATAAAAGTAAAAAAATTCTATTGATTTTTGCTCATTGTTTTTTTTTCTTCTTTGATAATAAAAGTAGACGTCAACAAAATATTTTAATTCTAAATCCTAATTCACTACTTGATATTTGGCATGTTAACACATCTGTTGTTGTTTCACAGTTGATGAATGATTATGAATACAAACATTAACAGTTAATAATGTTCACAGTTGAATCTCGTACATTATTACAGGAATATAAAGTAAATGAAGGCAGTTTGGATTTCATGTTGATTTGTCCTTTGGTTTAGACTGAACGAGGCTCCAGTGGCCGGGTTCGAGAAGGACGTCGGCTCGAAGACCACCATGCGTATCACGTACCCTGAAGGAGCCATCCAGAAACCTGAGCGCTACGAGAAGAGCTCGCTTTTTGTCTTATCTGCCTTTAAACTCATGGACTTCAAATGGCTGCGTCTCATGGTGTTCAAAGAAAAACTGGTAAGACCACTCATGCTTAATAAACAGACTCAACTGTTCTATTTTTTATTTAATACATTTTTTAAATAAGTTTTGTGGCTAATTTGATTTCATTTGCATCCAGCAATAGGAATGCAGTATTCTCAGTTTCGTTTTAACATGTTTAATGCTATTCCACAGATTTTCCTTTAAAATCAGCACAGAGAAAAATGTCAATCAAACTATTTAAAAAGAGGGTTTAAAAAGAGAATTGTCTGATGTACACATGTACCAGTAGGGGGCAGCATAGTGTGTGCTCAGAACACTAATATTACATATGAATGCCTGGGGTCAAAAAATAAGGATTTTATTGAATTACATTTTTTTTTTTTTTGGTGGCCCAGTTGTTTTTTCTTGCCCCACCAAGATTTTCACTGGTCCCACCAAAAAAGAATGAGCATTTTTTTAAGCTACATGTTTTTTAATTTTAGAAATAAGTTATGTTCTTTACTTTTTTATTTATTTATTTGTTCATAGAATTTTTTTATTACTATATACAGCTATAATGTAACCATAAATATCAAACACTTTTGCTGGAAAACAATTCCATACAAAGCAAAGCATTACTGATTTTTGCAGGTTTCAACACGTTTTTACTGATGCTTTGAAGATACTAAAGTCATTTTTGCGGTTTTGATCTGTTTTAGAAAGCTACATATTATTATCTGGTGACATATCAGCAGAATTTGCATTAACAAAGTTTTCAAGGAATAAAAACACATGTGCAAGGTCAATAAGTGTGACATTTTCAAGCCATTGCTGAATCAAATATCTGAGTCAAAAGCTGGCCACTTCTGAAGTTCAGTTTATGAAATATAGGACAGAGGTTTGTCACCACAGGAAACTATGAAACTGCATTTGCATTGTGAGTACAGTAGAGACGGATGTGGGCTTTGTGTTTGCCATGTCTTTGATATGCAGCTGTGTGCGAGGCCGGTGTCTTTGTGAGTCAGCCAGTGTAGCGTTTCCGCAGGTGACTGACAGGAGCTCAGTGATGTGCTTAATTGTGTGGTCCGGGCTGGAGAATGGCCACCTTATCTCCCGGGTTTGGGTTTAGTCAAGCAGCTCTTTCTCTGCGTTATCTCCAGAATGCTAATGAAAATGGCGCACACATCTGGCCTCTCTTCTGTTAGAGGACCTTCTCCCATGATGAAAGCTGACTCTAGTTCACTCAGCTCAAGGACATTTCCGCATTATTTGGATCCCCAGGTCACAGCACTGTAATAAAAGTCACCTGTGTGTGTAACTGGTCTTGAGGAGCTGCTTGTAATATTTGTGTTGCCACACTTTTAGCACTGGATATTTTTCAGTGACTGTATCATAATAATAATATTTTTTTTAAAGTTAAATTTTATTTCATTTTGCAGGCCAGAGAAGATATAGTGTAGTCTTTTGGTTTTGAATCAGATTTGGACTTCCTGATTCAAAATTGAATGTCACACATGCAAAAAATTCTTCTCCAGTGATCTTTTTGGAATACTTACAGAGAAACGGCTGTAGAGATTTATGCAAAGCAAACCACATGAAGGCCACCCACAGGTTGTGGGAGATCAATTCAGTGTCTGACTTGTATCCTGATAAGGTTAGTGGCTTGGATTTGTTGAGTTGTCTTTAGAAATACTCTATACAGCACCTTTTCCCATGGGCAGCAGCTTGACTGAGTCTTTCTCTTTCTAAAAACACAGATAGCATGCCTTCTGCCTTCTATATCCTACTCCATTAGAATTCCCAACGCCAGCCGAAAAGCCATTAGGGCTAAGAGAGAACTGTCGGTTCGGAGGAGACGAGAGAGAGAAATTAATCTCTTGAATCTAGGACATAAGTGTTTTTGTGTGGGGGGAAAAGTACAATTTTCAAAATTTAAAGCCACACTCTAAAAAATGCTGGGTTGTTTCAACCCAATTTTGGGTCAAATATGGACTAACCCAACTGTTGGGTTAAATTTTGGTTACATTTTTAAATTAACTTTTTAACCCAACAGTTGGGTTAGTCCATATTTGACCCAAAATTGGGTTGAAACAACCCAGCATTTTTTAGAGTGTGGCTTTAAATTTTGAAAATTGTACTTTTCCCCCCACACAAAAACACTTATGTCCTAGATTCAAGAGATTAATTTCTCTCTCTCGTCTCCTCCGAACCGACAGTTCTCTCTTAGCCCTAATGGCTTTTCGGCTGGCGTTGGGAATTCTAATGGAGTAGGATATAGAAGGCAGAAGGCATGCTATCTGTGTTTTTAGAAAGAGAAAGACTCAGTCAAGCTGCTGCCCATGGGAAAAGGTGCTGTATAGAGTATTTCTAAAGACAACTCAACAAATCCAAGCCACTAACCTTATCAGGATACAAGTCAGACACTGAATTGATCTCCCACAACCTGTGGGTGGCCTTCATGTGGTTTGCTTTGCATAAATCTCTACAGCCGTTTCTCTGTAAGTATTCCAAAAAGATCACTGGAGAAGAATTTTTTGCATGTGTAAAAAAAGGATCCTAAAGTATAAAAAGTCTAATGTGCTGATTTGGTCCTCAAGAATCATTTCTTATTATCAATGTTGAAAACAGTTTCATATTTTTGTGGAAACAGGTTATTTTTTTTTTTTCTGGATTCTTTGATGAATTTAAAATTCCAAAGAATATAATTGATTAGAAATAGAAATCTTTGTAACATTATAAATGTCTTTACTGTCACTTTTGATCAATTTAGTGCATCCTTGCTGATTAACGTTTTTTTTACGGTATTTTGAACGGTAGTGTATTTAGATATCTATTTTTTAATTTTCTCTTGTTTTATGTTAATATGAATTCACTGCAGTAAATTCTGTGCGATTCGTGTTCGCTTCATGATGGTTGAACAATGAGGTCATGATTTGTGTATGTTAGGTTGGTTGTGTTTATGATTTGCTGTGCTGTGATTGGTCAGGTGTTACGAGCGGCTGAACAGGCCCATCTGTGGGCGGAGCTTGTTCTCCTGTATGATAAATACGAGGAGTATGACAACGCCATCATGACGATGATGACACGCCCCAGCAACGCCTGGAGAGACGCGTCCTTCAAAGAGCTCATCAGCAAGGTCACGTCATTCTTCAATTTAGTGCATCCTTGCTGAATAAAAGTCTAGTTGTTGATCCCAAACTTTTGAGCAGTATAGTGAACCACTGCATTAAAAAGTGTTTAAATTGCTATTTTTACAGTGTAATTGCTGCATATGATGGCATTGTAAAGAAAGCTGTAGACTAAATATTCTCCAGTTATGGTTGTACATGAATATACTACAGTAACTATGATATTTTGATAGAAATGTTAACCATGTTCAGTTTTTGAGTATTTAGTGGAAAACATTAACTTGCTTAAAGGAGACATATTATGCCCCTTTTTACAATATGTAATATAAGTCTCTGGTGTCCCCAGAATGTGTCT
>NW_015555726.1:113253-113331 GCF_001515605.1 Sinocyclocheilus anshuiensis
ATGAGCTGCTCCCACCCCCTTTTCCAGAATAGAGCTGCGCCATTACAGCTCGTACCTGCTAAAAAACATTAAACATTT
>NW_015555726.1:115279-126065 GCF_001515605.1 Sinocyclocheilus anshuiensis
ACTAACTTCTAATTCACGCAAGTTTATGTTAAAAACACACGAGTTACAAAATACAGTCGGTTATGTCTGTGAAGGTAAACAGCTGGGAAATAAATCGCATGTTTATTTTAGATCTGTGTGGCAGCAGCAATATACAGTAAATAAATCAATAAATCCACTGTTCTCGTCTCCTCTGAGGCTGGGACTCTAAATAGTGTTCTGTGCTCGTCTGTGCAGCCAAAGACAGAACAGTTAGCATGTTTTGCTCAAACTTTCGCCATGGCATTAGAACTGATACACCGTTGTCGCTTGCGAAAAACAATAAAGGCGCCATGGGTGTAAACTTACAGTTAAGGGGCGGTAATATTATAATGAGATCCCTTTGCCACGTCACCAAGGGAGCGAAATCTGACACGCTCGTTTTCTCAGACGCTTGCAGAAAAAGGCTTCCCAAAACAAAGTTACTGGGTTAATCTTTTTCACGTTTCCTTGGTTGGTAGATGCACTGGGGACCTGTATATAGCACTTGAAACCTGGAAAAGTCAGATTTTCATGATATGTCACCTTTAAACATTAAATTCCTTAACTTGCTTTTAAAAGTCTAAAAAAGGTTTTACCTTTCGTTCTCTTAAAATACAGCTTACTCTGGAGGGAGAAAAAAAATAGTTTCATGCCATAGCGTGCGCTTTAAATAGATCCATTACCATTTACTGCCAAAACAGTGATTTACTGAACAAACTGAACAATAAATGAACCAATTTAAGTCTAATTTATTTGTAATTTTGCGTAATGATAAACAGACGAAAAACTTTGCGGCAAAGAGCAGTGAAATAAATTCTTCAGATAATTGTTTTCAGTTAAAATGTCTCTTTCACTTTGAGAGCATTATCCGTCACTGACCCGTCCATGTGAGACATTCATTCACGTCCTACTGCATGCTACAATCACGGCTCTAATTTACACATGAAATTAAGCGGAACGTGTTAATTCGGTGAAGGTTTTGAAGTGTGCAGACCATCTTGTAAATATTCTTCCGTTCAAAACATTCAGACAGGAATACTGATGAGGATAATTGAGAGGTCAGTAGATGTTTTTCCTTTGCGTGTGTTTATTGGCCGTAGTCTTCGCTTGTGGTTCTTTGACGCAGAAATGCTCTCATTACTTGAATCTCAGTTGATTTGGAATTAAATTGCTGCTATGTCTTCTGAAAGCAAAAGAGCGGCCAAGATATCTTGTCGTAAATGATGCATCCACACAGCTAAATCATCGGTAGTCTTAGCGCAGTCTGTTTAGACTAATGCCACCATATGTGAGATGTTAGGCCAGGCGAAGATCTGCCGCGGAGGTTTTGGTTGCGTCAGCTGTCCTAGCTGTGGACGGGTCGTCGCTGTCCTTTTGCTATTGTCTCCTCTTTGAAATCAGCTTCAAACACGGCCATACAGAAAGGTAAACATGAGCAGGTGGACAAGGGGTCAATAATCTAGCTGCTGTTGTTTCCACTGTTGGTGCAATGAGTCACGTCGAGCTGCTTTGGATGACTAATTGCAGAAGAGAAGGAACATTGAAAGAACATTTTACAAGAGAAGATTAAAAAAGTAGAGGAGAACAGGTTGTATTTGAGAAGATAATATTTCATTTGGCTTACATGATTTGATGCATCTCAAAATTTGAGAACATTCAGGAGGGTTTGAGATCGTTTTGAGAGAATTAAAAATAGGGAGAATATTTAAGAATAGATTAGAGAATATTTGAGAAGGTTTGATGTGGCTCAAGAAGAATGAGGAACATTGCAAGAACATTTCACAAGATTTAAAAAATGACTGTAGTTGAAAAGATAAGATTTCATTTGAAGAAAATTATTTGATGTGACTCAAATTTTAGGTCATTCCAGATAGTTTGAGATCATTTAAGAATTTAAGATTAAGGAAAATTTAAGAAGATTTGATTATACTCAAGAAGAGAAGGAACATTCCAAGAACATTTCACAAGAAGATTAAGGAAATGACTGAATTTGAAAAGATTTAATTTAAGATGATTTGATGTGAATGCAATTTTAGAATATTCAAGGTTTAAGATAATTTGAGAACAAATAAGAAGAAATTATTTGAGAAGATACATTTGAGACTTTAGAAGAATGGAGAAGGAACTTTTTAAGGACATTTCACAAGATGGTTTAAAAAATGAGTGAATTTCAAAAGATAAGAATTAATTTGACTAAGATGGTTAGATGTGACTCAAATTTGAGGCCAAGAGAAGAGGAAGAACATTGTAAGGACATTTCACAAGAAGATTAAGAACATGATTGAATTTGAAAATATAAGATATGACTAAGATGATTTGATGTGACTCAAATTTGAGATCATTCAAGAAGATTTCAGAAAAAAAAATCTGTAATATATTCTTATATGTGACCCTGGACCACAAAACCAGTCATAAGGGTCAATTTTTTTAAATTGAGATGTATACATCATCTGAAAGCTGAATAAATAAGCTTTCCATTGATGTGTGGTTTGTTATGATAGGACAATATTTGGCCGAGATACAACTATTTGAAAATCTGGAATCTGAGGGTGCAAAAAAAATCTAAATATTGAGAAAATCAGCTTTAAAGTTGTCCAAATGAAGTTCTTAGCAATGCATATTACTAATCAAAAATTAAGTTTTGATATATTTACGGTAGGAAATTTACAAAATATCTTCTTGGAACATGATCTTTACTTAATATCCTAATGATTTTTGGCATAAAAGAAAAATCTATAATTTTGACCCATACAATGTTTTTCCGGCTATTGCTAAAAAATATACCCCAGCGACTTAAGACTGCTTTTGTGCTCCAGGGTCACATATACTGTTCTCAAATTAAGAAGATCCGATGTGACTTGAGAAGGAACATGACCGAATTTGAAAAGATTTAATTTGCCTAAGATGATTTGATGTGACTGAAATTTGAGAACATTCAAGGTTTGCGATAATTCGGATTTAATTCAGCTCAAAAAGTTACGGTGTGGCTCTAAATGTTTGATTCAACATACTCAAGCTGAAAACTCTTCAGTGGATCCTTCTTTTCTGAAGACATATCCTGAATATAGTTTTTTGTCCAATCCCTGGTGAGCTCCTATATTCTGTCAGCATTCTTATATGAACCGTTCCTGTGATGCCAAACATGAGGTCTAGGTAGGCAGCTCGCTAGGGTTCGGAACAGAGCTCAAGTCTATGAATCATTAGATGCTTTGTATGACATCTTCAGCTTACACACTGCAATACAATGGTGTTTATGAGTGTCAAGTGTCCTCAGAGCCTGGTGACTCAGACATGAGGAGACAGAGGGCTGGGGGTCAATGTCAGGGTCAGCGGCCCCTGCCACTCCACAGACGGCTGCAGAAAACCACAGTGGTTTATGAATGCCACAGTGTATGTCAGCCCGCTGGAAGCTGATGGATTCTGTGATAAAGTCTGCGACTCGCACCTCCAGAGTGTCAGAGCGACTGAGAGCAGCCATTGTAGTGTATGAGCCGTAATGGCTTCCAGCGCAGGGAAACACAGGGCCCACTCCACGCCCACAGGTTACAGCCTAACATCATCACACAAAAATGTGTCAGGAACTCTTTAAACCAAAGGAAGGGAAGTTTGGAGTTTGGGGATTACCCATCAGAGAAAGTATGTGAGTGTGTGCACATCAGATAGTCGGATATGACTGAAAGTAATGACCTGTGATTCGGTTAACTCAGAGTTCAGTCAGTGACTGATTTATTACGTTGATTTAACTCATGAGTCTTTTTCAATTAATGAGAGATCCATGTGTTCATGAGTAAATCAATCAAAAGTACGAAACAGAACGTTTCTGGAAGTCAAATGTAATTTATTTTCGCCATAGAGAAATTGAGTTTTGAAGTTTTAAAGATAACAAGCATATAATCTTTCAAGGCGAAGCTACACCATGAGCTTCACCCACGTTTAATATTGTTTATATTTACACCATGTTGATATTGACAAAAAAGCTTGTCGATGAAGGGTTTTTTGATTTCATTAACGACAATGAAAAGACAAAAAACTAAAAGAAAGATAATGATGATTTATTTAAGTGAAAACATGCTGTTAATAAATGCATTGTTTATTCATTCATTCATTTAATTAGTTATTTTTTTCATTTATTTATTTAGTTAGTTATAGTAATAACGACAGCCTGTATATTTATCCCTTTTTTTAAGATTTTACAATAAAACGTAAAAGAGCCCAAATTTTATTTTATTGGGAATAATTATGTATTTTTTTTTACGCATGTATATTTTAGCATATACTGGGATTACTGTAACAGTGTGCTGGTTTATTTCTTTATAAACCAATGTATATCATTGATGCTCTATTTAGAAAATATTTTTCTTAAATTTAACTAATATTTTTTAATTATGTTTTTCATATATATATTCTTCTGTTTATCTCATAAGTTTAATTTTAGACCACTATTTCACATTTCAGCCAAAATACAGCTTGTTTTGCCGTAGCGCTGTACATTGAGCAGTGTAGTCAGATTAGTTTTCCGCTTGTTGCTACGGCAGTGTTGAGTGACCCTGTCTGTAATACAGCACAATGAGCCATTTGGACGCATCGGCAGACATACATCAGCCAGAGTTCAGAGTTCGTAATCATTAGTCAGCTCTTCTGCAGGTCTGTTTCAAGCAGCTCGGTGACGGGTATCAGAGAAACTCTGCGTACAAAGGCCTTGTGCGATGTAGGAGGTGGATCCTGCCACAGGGTGATTGATACAGGGTCTTCCTTGCCTTTGTGGCTTTGTTTGCGCTTCTTGTTTTTCATGGGGCTTTTAAAAGGCCCCTCTCCTCTTCACGGTGCAGGGTATTATGTTCATCTCTCTCTGCCCGAGCCACGTCACATTTTCCACCTGTGTGTTTATGACTCTCGCCCTACGAGTCCAGCACCTCTGCTTCAGTGCTCGCTCAAAATATGTCAGGATTTGACCTGCACCTGCTTTCTGCATCTTTAGTAAAGCTGGCCAGGCCTGAAGTATAGTGATGACTTTTATAAGATGACTTTGAATGTTACCGGTTTTTAAGACTTCAGAAATTAATACATGACAAAAGTTTGTGGTCAGTAAGATTTTTTTTTTTTTAAGAAATTAATACTTTTATTCAGCAAGGACACATCAAAGTGCTCAAAAGTGAGAATAAAGACATTTATAATGTTTCAAAAGATTTATATTTCGAATAAATGCTGTTCTTCTGAACTATCCATCAATCCACAGAAATATGAAGCAAAGCGTTAATAATCAGAAATGTTTCTTGAGCAGTAAATCAGCATATTAGAATGATTTCTGAAGATCATGTGACACTGAAGACTGGAGGAATGATGCTGACAATTCAGCTTTGATCACAGCAATAAATAACTTTTTTAAATATTTTCCAATACAAAGGAGTTATTTTGAATTGTAATGTTGAACAATTTTACTGTATCTTTGATCAAATAGATGCAGCCTTGATGAACATAAGGCACTTTAAAAAAAAATCTCACCAACCCCAAACATTTGAACACTAGCTACTGTATGAAATCTGATTAAAATTAAAGTGCCTCTATTATGCCATTTTTAAGGTTTCCTAATATTGTCTTAGGAGTCTCCTACTATAGGTTTACATGCATGCAAGATCAAAAAAACGCTTTCGTTTTCTCAAAATATGCATTTAATATCACCTCATTTTCCAATGATTCGTTCAAAGCCGTTTTAAGATTCAGTCTCTCTAAACCCCTCCTTTCCATGAGCATACTCTGCTCTGATTGGTCAGATGGCTCAGTCTGTTGTGATTGGTCTGTCGGAAACGATACGCCTTTTGCCATAGTTCTGTATTTTGAAACATCTATTATTTATCATACTTACAGGTTGTGATTCAGTGGAGCCAGCTGGTCCAAATAAACTGGGTACTGAGTCATCTCTCGAACAAGCGTTTTGTGAATCCTGTGTTGAACTCCCCGAGATTAGAGAAGCAGTCGGCAGTAAAATGACGGGAACACAAAAAAGATTGGGGTTGAACTGCTGTGAATTTTAACCACTGATTCTTTGCGGCCTCATCTTTCGGAAATGAAAATAAAATGAATTTACTTTCACAGTATCTTCTTGACATGATGTTAACCAAACAAACAAGTTACAGTGTTTGAGGACGGGTCAAGTTGTTTGCGGCCGGCCAACGTAGAACATAGATGGGCATTATGCAAATGTGTAGCCGTCACTGAAGTGGGATTCGAATTACTGACGACTCGTTTTGGCTGTTCAGAGTCTATTCTTTCTTTTGGGAGATGATAACTTTATTTATCGTGCACTTTCGGCTTTACAGTTTTGCAGATCATTTACATTCACATACAGCTACGTTACACACTGCATGAAAGGCAATATGTAAAAATGGCACTTTTTAAATTCTTGGAAGACTGTTTATTGCGACTGATAGCTGTGATCATATTATACCGCGACACACGTGGTTTGTATTACACCTTGCATCACACATGCTTTGTGTTACACCAGAAAGTAAGGCTCCCTGGGTCAAAGCACTTGTTGTTTTTGTGTAGTTGTGCGACCCACTGTAAAGCCCTTGAAAAGAAAACAGGGCAGGACGTAATTACACTGCGTGTTTATTTGTAGTACCGTGACTTAGGATGCCGTTTGATGAAATCCCACCGGAGTTGTTGCTGCAGAATGTCAAGCGGAGTTACGGCTTCTAACAGTCACACTCTCCCAGGTGTGTTCGTAAGGTCCTTCATATTAGCTGCAGGTGAAGTGGGCATCCCACGAGGAGAGAGCTCTGTGTTCAGACACGCTCTTTGGCTCCGACGCTTTGCTAGCGTCACCCTTTTTATTCTTTTATTCAAAGTGAGCGGCTTATTTACTCAGCTGAGAGCGTTATTCAGCGGCCGTGAGTGACTGTTCTGTGTCAGGTTCACTTTAGGCCTTTCTGCAGTTATAATAGCGTATTCACAGAGCAGGAGTGTTTGAAAAGAAAAGCTGGTAAAGACCATCAGCGAAGTCACGCAGGTTTATTCTTTTCATTTGTTTCTTGTATTAATTCAAGTGTCTTCTGTGTTCCGCTCTTGATGTCTTTCAGCGGAGTATGGAGGGATTCTGGAAGTCCGTGGCACGTGTCGTTCCCAGAGAGCCAGAAGACATACGGATCCTGAACCCGTATTTCATCCAGGAAGCAGCCTTCAAATTCATCGGCCTTCCACACAACAATGGCCTCATGGGAAGAGGGGTGAGGAGCAAACACTGAATAAATATTAAAGCGGTCAATCCAAACCATACTGTCACAGTCAGAATTGAAAACTTTTCTCCTCTTCGAAAAAAGGCCAGGGGCCAGTTGCAGAAACACAGCCTATGTCTTAGGAACTAGTTAGACAAGAGGTAATGCGTCTAACTTTTTGTATTCAAATAAGCTCAGTCTATGTTTTATTTATGAATCTGTAAATGATCTGTGATTCATTTACAAGTCTCATTCACTGTAACTGTATTTTTTCTGGTTATTACTGCAAATTGTCTTTTAACAAAATATTTTATGAAAAACATATTTACATTTATGAAAAATGTAAAAAAAAAAAAAATTTGAAACATTATTATATAATAAAAATGTGCTTAAAATACACACACACACACACACACACAAATACATACTATTTTTTTTATAATTTACAAAACAAAAAAGTTATGATTAGTCTTAAAGAAAAAAATTTAATAATTTGTTTTAAGCCTACTCTAAGCAGTCACAGGTTTATTTTTTGTAACTTTGTTCAAGTAATAGTTGTTTCGGGATTTGTGAGTCAGGGTGCAGTGATTAAAGTTTATTACGTTTTTTTTTTTACATGCATATATATTTATATATATGCATGTTTTATATATATATATATATATATATATATTTATTTGATAAAATATTTGTGTATATATATATATATATAGATGTAATGTATTTCATAAAATATTTTAAGCATTTTATAAAATATTTCTGAGCATTTTATGGAAAATGATGACATGCATGGCAAATAATATTATATATATACAGTATATAGTTTTCTTTTTTTTTAACCTGTTTTTACTGTTTCACAACTCACTCTTGCAATTTCAACAAAACCTCATCTATGATAGTCAGATAGATACTTTTAGATCATTTTCCCTAAAAGTTAACAAACAAACAATATATATGAGCAATATCACTCTCGTACTCGAGCGATACCGGCTCTCTATATCAGCATGGCTGTGATTAGTGAATTTGTACCTAGGAATTTTCATGCTTTAATTTTGAACGAGCAACACATTTTTCAATTTGGGAAATAAAAAAAATCTTAAAAAGTTTGTATCTTTGTATATATTTTGTATCATGAAAGGGCGTTCCTGTAGCGATACCAGTACAATATCTCACGGTTCTCAACCAATCAGATTTGAGAACCAGAACGAACTGTTGTATAAAAATAAATAATCCATGCACATGATCAAAATGTACCGAAATGACCCAAAACTCTCTTACACTGGCCCGGGGTCAGCAGGTCATCCTTATTGTGGCGCCCCTCGAGATGATGTTGAAATGAAGTGTTGGACCGTCACATCTCCACCTGATCCAGAGTCTGTTTGCGCTCTGCTGCCATGGAGATATGATTCGTGATGCGTTTCCTGTGTTATCAGCATGCAGGCGGAGTGTCTGGGGCCGGATTAGTCAGGAGAGTGTCTCTCTGTGGTAATAAGACTTTCACATTGAGACTCATCTCACCAGCCTCAGTGGATCAGGTGGTGACTGGATGATCCCTCTCTGCTGATACACACACACACACACACGCACACACGTCCCGCTCTGTCTGTGTCTCTGATAAAGTCAGTCACATGGTGCATTATCTCAACTACCCTGAGTGTCCAGTCCATCCATGGCATGTTCAGTGTTTGCTCAACAAATTTCATCTCATTTCACCATACAGTGTAGTATGAATTAAACCGTATAGTGATGAATTAAAGCTTGATTGTTTTATTACTAATAGAAAATGAGTACTTGACTACTAATGTTTGTTGTTTTTCAGGTTACAACATTCAGACATTTTGCAGTACTTGAATACTTTGTTAAATTACTTTTGCTCAAACAATATAGCTGTAAATACTAACTGCATAAGTTATAGAGATGACAGATTTGTATCGTTCTTTTGAGACGACTCTTTTCAGTGAATCATTGAAAATGTGGTTTATAAAACTGGTCTGAATGATTAATTTCCGAATATGTCTGAATTAGATTTGTAAGTGAATCACAGATCATTTACAGATTTGTATCACTATAATAACTGTATCATTTCTGGTTATTACTGTAAATGTTCTTTTAAATGACCTAGACATCAAAATTTCGATTCAGATTCATCTTGATTTAGAATAATTTTCTGAATCAGTCAGACATTCTCTAATTCAAGACTAGTTCAAGACTTTGACGAGTCTAAGCAGTTTATATATGCGTTTATATAAATGTTTATGTTTGTGCATATATAATACAAGTATATATTAAAGCACATTTTTGTTTATTTTTCAAATAATAAATTTGTATCATTTTTCACATATAAATGTTTCACTTTCACACTTTTCACTTTTTTTTGTTTTCCATAAAACATTTTCTTAATATTCAGTAATTTCAGTAATAACCAGAAACACAATTTTTCTTAATTAATTGTAATTGTTCTTAAACTTGAGGGTTTATGAAGGTATCTTTACCTACATACTCAAGAATGACTGTTGGGTATTTTATACGCTCTCAGTAAACTGACGTGCAATACTAAAAGTGTTTTGGTTTTTCCAGAATATTCCTACATTGGGGACTGTTGCGATCACGATGGCTCTCCATAACTGTGATGAGGTGGCGGTGGCCGGATTCGGATATGACATGAACACACCTCACGCACCTCTGCACTACTATGAGAAACTCATGATGTCTGCAATCAAAGAGGTAACAGCACCACACTGACCTGGTCTGAAGGATCTCTCTCGAACTCTGTTACAAAACTAGTGAGCTATAGTAAAATGCACATATTACACTCTTAGAATTAAAAGAAGGTTTTAACAGAAATACCATAGAAGAACCATTATTGGTTCGCCAAAGGACCTTTCAGTGAACAGTTCTTAAAAGAAGCTTTTTTTATAGTGTGAAGAACATTTTAATAATCTGAAAAACCTTTTTTTCCTTTTGTGCAATAGAAATGTTCCATGAATATTTAAGATTTTTCATGGAACCACCGATGCCAATAAAATATTTTTAAAAGTGTATGATGTGTGTGATAACTGATCAAAACAGGAATTCACTGCAGTGGATTTTTCCTTCATATTTTAAATAACTGGAGGATTTTTGTCACTTTCAGGGGCTTTTTTTTTTTTTGCCCTGGAACCTGATTAATTTCTGACCTCTATCTTATCACCGTTAACAGAAATGTCTTCGGTTTGGCATCTAAAAAGAGTAGAATGTGAATGTAAATGTGTCTGAAGTACACCAGTGATGTCCGCTCGCTGGTTGATGATCTTTGGGAATATCCCGTCCGTTGAGTCACGTCCATAAACAGGTCACATGACCTCGTGCTGCTCTCTGTTCCAGGAACATGCAGAAACCCGAGAGGTCAGAGTAATGAGGCAGTATTGGCAGTCTGAGCTGTGTGTGTGTTCTTCTTTCAGTGTTGAGGAAACTACTTTCATATTGTAGCTTTGCCAAGCTACTAATAAAATGAAGCAGTCAGATACTACAAGATACTAACAGGGTTCAATAATAAGGATTCATTTCTGATGGTCTAGTCAGTCCAGTAGTTC
>NW_015555726.1:126390-139691 GCF_001515605.1 Sinocyclocheilus anshuiensis
TCTAGTCAGTCCAGTAGTTCCTTTGTGTGTGTGTGTGTGTGTGTGTGTGTGTGTGTGTGTGTGTGTGTGTCAAGAGATTGACACAACAACAAAAAATCAGCAGAATATGCAAAAATAATGTCAAGTCAACTTTATTTCTATAGCGCTTCATACAGATGTTTTTATACAAAACAGCTTCACAGTATTAAACGGAAGTAACAGAATCAATGATGCAAACTTCAAAAATGAGGCAAAATATAATTCAGCTGTAAAGCTGCTCTAAAAAGACAATAGTGTCATTATTCAGCTCAAGTCAGTTCAGTGATTCCGTTCATCAGTTATAAAACAAGTTCAATTAAAAAAATTTAAATACATCACAGAAAATATAACCTTTAACCCTCAAAAACATTCAGGTCCATTTTGAGGGAATAAATAGTAAGGGAATTAAATGATAAGGAAATGAAACTTGCAAATGCTTTAAGACCCTTAAAATACACCGTGGGTTTTTTTCATATTTTTTACAGTTATTTTTAAAGAGATATAACCTTACAAAATATATTTGGGTAATTTTGGACCCGGGTATGTATGGATACAATTAGGCGTCACAAATACTTTTGTAAAATTATCTATAAGTTATATTAGTGTCACAAAAATATAGCAATATATATGTAGCCTTTTCCCCACATCTCACACAGTTTTGAGACTGATTTTTTTTTTTTTTTTTTTTGCATGAAAATTAAATGTATGAAATTTTGAAATCAGAAATTGAACATTGAATTTATTTATTTTTTTATTTTTTGTAATAAATATGTAGGTTTTGTAAATTTGGACAGTTTTGAGCAATCATGAGTTAAATTCAAAGGAATTGAATTAAATTCCATTGATTCCTATTAATATACTGGTCCTCAGATTAAATGTTCTTATAAATTTCATACAAAGATATATTCAAATAAAATTTCTCATTAGTATTGGGGAAAAATGGTTTTTGATAAATAATATTATGGTTTTATAAAATAATAATACTTCAGGTCCAAACGGACAATAGTATACAGATTTTGAATGCAATATGAGGGTTACGTTTGCAAAGCATTAAAATGCATGTACAAGATTATATTTTCAGTGGCATCACAGCACTGACCTGAAATAATAAAATAAAATAAGATACTTATCCAAAACATACCTGTGATGTGGGCCTAAACTGGCCTATTTCAGGTGCAAAAAGTGTTTTTTTTTTCTACTTAGAAGATACATGTTTTATCAAAAGGACGATTCAACTTAAAATGCAAATCAGTAGATGGCACTGTGTTTCACAGTGACTTGTCATTTTCTCTCTTTACCTAGAAGAGCACCTCTGTTGTTGTACATGTTTACTTTAGGTGGACCGTCCGAACTGCTTTTGTGGGTTGTGAAATCAAAAGCGAAGTTGCATTTGCAGACGTCATGGCTCTTTTAAACGTAGCACACATGACAAACTTTTGATGAGCGTTTACCCTATTGTGCTCTTTCTGTTTCTCTCTTTCTCTCACACACACCCAGTCATGGACACACAACATATCCAAAGAGAAAGAGTTTCTCCAAAAGCTGGTGAAGGTGGGCGTTATTCAGGACCTGACCAATGGGATCTGACGTCACGTCCCCGTCATGCAGCGGATAGATAGTATTCACCATATGACTGGTGACCGGCATCCCAGCCGATGGACTCACACTAACACGAGCCGTCAAACGTCTAAAGATGTATGAGCCAATCACATGATGCAGCCGGAGGAAGTGACCTCACCTCATATGCTGGAAGGTGTCCATGGCAACCTCACCTCAAACATGGTAAAGCTTGTTATAAGATGTCACGAAGGCGAGAAAGAGTCCGTCCCTGTGTGCCATGACGCCCGACAGAGACTGGAAACTTGCTGCTTTCTCCTGCTTTTTTACTCCACTGTATTCAGTATTTATTAGACAGTATTTTAATCACCGTCATTAAGATGCTTTATTTTTTAAGCTGAGTCAGCTTGAATGCTTTATTACTGTTCTCTTCAATCTCAGGCTATGCACAAGAGCACACAACAAATGATTGTCACTGTTAATTTTCTTCTGCTTTTCTGACTTGTGCCATTAAAACCAATCAGCATCCGCTTGTTTCCTGCGCCTTGCACATGTATATCCCTCTCTGTGTATAACCAGATCAAGAGACAAGGTGGATTAAAGTATTATCAAGATTTCTACATTCAGTCTGAAATGGGCTTTTCATTTGAACTGTCAATTGATGTGTAAGGGGCCGTTCACACAGAACGCGTATTTCCATTTAAATGCGCTACTTTTCCATTGTTTTTCAATGTAAACACGCTAGATGGACATGTTTGGCCGTCTCGCACATGAGCGCGACGTTTTTAAGACGCTGTGTCAAGTTCAAAGAAGTTCAACTTTTACATGCAGTGCCACTCATCAATGTCAGTTCAAAAACAGTGGACCAATCAGAAGACCCTGGAGGCGGGGCAAGCGTTGCAAGCTTTTGTTTACAGTAGCAAGTTGGCTTGGAAACTGTTGTATTTGATGGCAACATGGCGGAAGAGGCGTTCTGCACTGCGCTTTTTTTAAAAACCGTTCCTGAGCGCTGCGTCTCGCGTTTTAGATGCAAAGATGCATTCTGTGTGAACGGCCCCCTAATAATGCATAAGAATTGTATGTTATAGTAGACCTTCAGTGAGTGCTGTGTTAGTAGCAAATTACGTTTGTTGGTACCAATGCAAGTCAAATTACATGATTCTCTATGCCATTGTTGATACCACCTATAAAATATGTATTTTAATAAGTAAATTAAAATAATGACATGTAAATAAAGTAAATTTTATTTCATCATTTTTGAAGTACTATCTTTTCTACAGCTTTTCTTTATAGGGTAATTGATTTTAATGGACCTATTGTGAGCAACAAGGTTGTTAATTGATCATACATTACCCATGATTCTGCAAAGAAATCAAACGAGTTGAATATATCCCTGTTGAAAAAAGCAGCATATACTGGTTAGGGATGTTTTGAAGCATGGCTGCTGGTTTAAGCTGATCCTGAGCAGGAGCTAGTTGCTTAGGACCAGCACAAGACCAGCTCAAACCAGCAGCCATGCTTCAAAACATCCCTAACCAGCATATGCTGCTTTTTTCAACGGGCATATGCATATTTTGCAATAAATGTTAAAAATATTTTTATGTATTAAATCAACAACTTTAAGTTAGTAGGTTTATATTTATAAAACTATTATAATAGTTTTATTTTTAAAGCCCTTTTATTTAGTTTATTTATAGTATAGCACTTTTATTTATATAATAGCTTTTATGCACTTGCAGATTGTTTCAAAGCTGCTTCACATTAATAGAGGAAAATAAGTGTGTTAATGTTGTAAAATTGGTTATGAATCTCATTTTATCTATAAAGCAGCTCTACAGAAAACATAGTGTTATTCAGCTCGAGTCAGTTCAGTGTTGATACAGTTCAATAACTGGGTCTGTTGCAAACTTCGGGTGCTTTCACACTAGCACTTTTGGTGCGCACCCGGGTTCGATTGACGTCAGAGTTCGGTTCATTTGGATGATGTGAACGCATGGTTTGGTTCGACCAATCGAACTCGGGTTCGGACCAGGCAAGCGAACCAAGTGTGAAAGTAGTGTCATTATCTTGCTCAATTCAGTTAAAAATAGTCCAAATCAGTTTGATTATATCGTTCGCGATGATTCATGGGATTGTAGTTATTTCCCTGATTGAAGTCGTCAAGTACACAGTCTTGAACCTTTGTCTTTTGTCTGATTTTCAAATGCTTTTTTACTTCAAATCAAAGTTTGTTTCACCTCATGGTGGGTTGGTTTGATTCAGTTGGTTGGTCTGGTTTATGGCTTGTAACGAAGGCTTTTTCTAAAAATCCCCTATTGGAAAAATACTTCCAGCACCAAGGCTGCTAACAAATTGGATAGGCATTAATGCACTCTATTAGTATTTAGAAAAGGCAAGCTTTGCCACTCTTTCAGCACTCGTTATGCTTCTCGACCAATCAGATTCAAGAACTGGATCTAACTGCTTTATATAACAGTATATTACTCATCTAAACACATTTGTCATTGACTTGTGTTCATTCTACTGTTACTTGATTGAAAAACATCAGCACCTGTTTATGGAAAGCTCATGTTTAGCATTTAAACTTCCACCTGATCAACCTGCCTTTTTTTTCTTTTTTTTTCTCAAACAAACAGTTAGATGTTTATGTGTGTGGCGGAAGCAAACACTCCGGCTGCTTGTCTCATGACTCACGACGGCGCTGGGGGTTTTTCAGGGTCCTTGTGCCAAAAGGTTAATGGAAGTATTAGGAATTTTTGAAGAGTCCGTGCCGTCAAGTGCTGTTCCTGGAAATCCTTCTGTTTGGCTTCTGAAACCAGTACTGTTCCAGACGGTCTGGATTCATAATCCACCTCTTTTCCTTTTTTTTTTTCTTTTTTTTTTTGTGGCATGACGTTCTGCTCCAGGCTGTTCAGAATCATGTAGCGACATATCAGAATATGATTATAGTTTTTCATGTGTGGTGCATCAGATGTGCATCTAGTGGGTAAAGGTTTGTCTACTGTGTGTTTAACTGTGTTCACCTGCTGGCTTTGAATCCAAAGACTCTTTCAGCACAAACACAATGGGCCTTGAACAAGGACATAATGGTAAAAGATTGAACCAGCAACCTACTAGTAACCAGACTAGTTACAGAGGATTACTCTAAATCAGTGGAAGAAATTAGCTGTTATGTTTCGAAGCAATATTGGCATTCTGGATTTGATTTCCAGTGCGTTTTTATTTTAAAATTTTAAGATGGTGCATTTATTTTTGTAACACTATGTGAAATATTTTTGGTCAGTTAGTTTACACAAGTTCTCAACCTGATTATTTTGACAATTGAAATGTATAACCTCTTATCCACAAAATTGAATCAACTTTAATAGTTTATGAATTTTTTACACTACTATTCAAAAGTTTGGTGTTGGAAAGATTTTTAAATGTTTTTCGAGATTTTTTAATGTTTTACAAAGTCTCTTCTGCTCACCAAGGCTGCATGTATTTTATCAAAAATACAGTAAAATTCTGAAATATTACAGTTTAATACACCTGTTTTCTATTTGAATATATTGTAAAATGTAATTTATTCCTGTGATCAAAGCTGAATTTTCAGCATCATTATTCCAGTCTTCAGTGTCACATGATCTTCAGAAATCATTCTAATATGCTGATTTGCTGCTCAAGAAACATTTCTGATTATTATCAATGTTGAAAACGTTTTGTAAAAGCTGTAATACATTTCTTTCTGTATTTTTTGATGAATACAAAGTTCAAAAGAACAGCATTTATTTGAAATAGAAATGTTTTATAATGTTATAAATGTGTTTACTGTCAGTTTTGATCAATTTAAAGGATCCTTACTGATATTTTTTTTTATTTATTTATGTTTTTATTTTTTATTTTTGTATGCATTTATTTTATTTATTTATTGGAAAAATATCTGAATGGTAGTGTATATGGGATTTTTAAAAATTCAGGATTTTGTTTTAGAGCTATTTTTTCCCTTACATTTTCAAATTGAAGTGCATTACTTTCACTTTCGGTGGCATTTTCCTGCTGGAGAAGTATAAACAGTGTGAAAAATGCTAAACTATAATGCTGAGTTAATGAAATCTTGGGTTAAAAGACTTTTAATAACATCTTCAGTTGGGTCATAGTGAATCATGCCTTGTAGTTTTGAGGTTATCAGCTATGAGACGAATAGAGGAACCGAAAGAACTAAACTCCTTCATTTATATCCTCCTTCCAAGTGTTTTTCACAAACACTGTCCTTGAGATTCTTTCAAGCTTGTAACATTTTCATTGATACAGTGACCAGACGACTGGGTGCTTCATAGCTGAATGTACACTGGAAAGAAACCTGTTAAATTTACAGTAAAGAACTGGCAGGAATCCACTGTAAAAACAGCACTTTTTTAATGTTTGTTTATGTTATTAAGGAACGTTATAAAGTGTTACCAGATGTCTTTTAATCGCCGTGTTAACAGTGAAATCTGGAATGTAAATCTTGCGAACTTTGCGGCTGTGTGGTGTTCAGGGCCGCGCGATGGGATGCCACGCTCCTCACGGCCAACGGTTAATGTGCTCGGAGTGCAGTGAACAGATTTAGAAAGTAGTGTGAGATCACAGACAGTTGAGCTATGCACACAATGGGCAGGTGTCTCCTATTTAAAGACAATCCTTGACCTGGTTGTACGCCGTGGGACGAGGGTGCAGTGAGGTTTGGGAGCTGGAGAAGTGAATGGAGGGCTGGAACAGGTGCGTCTGTCCATGTAGGTGGGCCTTCGTGACACGGCTGTGATGGAGAGGTCACATCCTGACAGCTTCACACTCGGCGGAGCAGAGTCGAGCAGGGTTTGGTTACAGTCGCACTGAAGGCCAGTGTGTGCCGTGTTTCTGAGCTCCGCCTGTGAAGAATCACTCCGCTTTGGCTTTATTCTTCCCGACAGGTTATCCACTCACACCCTTTCTTTTAAAGTCCAACAGAAAACACAGCTAGGGCAGTTTCCGCACCATCAAATGGAGCAGTTTAATGCCGTCACGCTCAATACGAGTTCAAGCAGTACAAAGAGTTTAAATGTGGATTGTGCTTCCTAGAGCAGGGGTTTTCAAAATAATGCATTTCTTTAATATGACTTAAGATATTGAACAGATTTAATGCATTTTTTTATCACATTTAACTAATTTGATATTGCTGTTTCATTTTACTTTCTAGAGACTGGCTGGAAATCAGATTAATTGTGAATATTCTATGCAGATTTGGATTCTTGAGACACTTTGCGGTTGTAAAAACATCCATATTTAATGTGATTCTGTGCACATGTGTGAACTTAAGGAGAACTCACTTCATACATCCAATAGAAATCACAAAAACAAAAACAGCTGATTAAAAGATGAATGCAAAAAATTAAGACAAGTTAGTGAAGAGAAAAGATCCTGCAGCATGTAAGTGCACATGACAGCCCTTGTTGTAACAAAAAAAGAATTTTTATTTAATAATCAGAATCAGAATGTGCTTTTTTCGCCAAGTGTGTGCAAACACACAAGAAATGTGTTGTTTTTAGGAGCTCTTGGTATAAACATACATATATGACAAGAGAACAGAAAGAACATTTAAATAAGTAAGACTAAGGAAAAAAACTAAAAATAAATAATAATTTGGTAAAAACTGGAACAGAAGATTTATGTACAGATTTGTGCATTTTTTACTGTATAATAGTTTAATAAAATAATGTTTTAAATATTACAAAAATTAATATTTAAAAAAATAAATACATTTTATACAGTCTAATGTTAGTAATAGTGAACAGGAAAAATATACAGCTTAATAAACCAAATGTTTTCCAGATAATGTTTTAATGATTTTCTTTATTAGATTATAAAAGTCAACAATATATTAAATAAAAAGCAATAATTAAATATAAGGCGGAGGGGGGAAATAGTATTTTTCTGACATGTTATAAATGCACTGTAAAAATGCTGCTGCAATTACTCAAAACAGCTTAAAAATATTTGAAATAACTTAAATATCCCAAATGAACTAAACTTACAGTTCAATCATGACAACTCTCGGAACATTTTAGCATGGTGATGGATATGACAATGTTAATGTATTTGGTCTTGGCGGAATAGATCTGCTACGCTGCTGCTGAATTGCTGCTGCTGTTGGTTATTGCGGTAGTTGTAGATTATTGCTGCTGCTGCTGCTGCAAGCAAGTACAGGAACTTGCTACTGCCAGTGCATATGGTGATATGGTGCCGTGAGTCTTTAAGACATGCTGCTGCTGCACAAATAGCATATAAAATAACCCGTAGCAGATCTATACAGGTGGAGCTGGGGAAGGTGGAGGGTTTCAGAGAACTCTGAAAGCGCGCTGCAGGAATCTCAAGTGAATGCTAGCCACAGAATGCGCCATCTAGAGTTTCATGACTGAACTATATATTTTTAAGTCAAGCACAGACGCTGACTTTTTAAAGTTGAAACCACACATTATTACTTATTCTAATGTTGTGATAACTAATCGCAGCAGTCATTTTTTACAGTGTGGGCCTTCTTACGTGAAAAAAGTGTGTATGAACTAACATTATTATATTTTAGTACACTGTAAAAAATTATTTTGGACTTGTAAATTAAGTAAATATTTTTTTTATATAGGTTTACAAGAAAATACTGTTTCAGTCTTTCATCTTCAAAATGTCATGTTTTATTCAATGTGTTACATCTGTCTCTGTTTTTTTCAGTCATTGCCTCAATCCTCATGTCACTCCCATTCCTTTCATTTCATTTTCGAGACTCTCATCCTGAAGCAGAATCCTTGTGATTGGTCCATCTTAATGGTGTTTAATTTTGTTTGAATGTTCTCTGTAAAGCTACACCATGTACTTGTACCTCGAGAGAAGGACGGATCTGATGTGGAAGATAAAGCTTTTGAGTTTGAGGCCCTTCTGGGAAGTGTGTGTGTGTGTGTGTGTGTGTGTGTGTGTGTACCTCAGAGTCAAGCATCCTCTCTATGTGCTGCTGCATTCTCTGGCTGGAAACACTAAATATAAACTCCAGCGCTGTTTACTATAACCTCTTAGTTTATAGTTTGTCTTAAAGAGGTCAGCATGTGCTGTTTTCCAACCTGAACGGCCGTTCCTTCAATAGTTCACTTTCTACTGCTGGTTTATGGTCTGTATGTTTTTGTAACAATTTCAGCTTCACATCTCATTCACAAACTGTGTTGAACTAAATGTTTTTGATTTGTGTGTTTTATTAACATTATGAGTGGTGTTTGCTAAGACTGCTGCTCATATTTTTTTGACACTATTCATTTTGTCACTCTTTCTATTTTTGAAAGACGTCTCTTCTGCTCACCAAGGCTGCATCAAAAATACAGTAAAAAAACAGTAATATTAAGAAATATTATTGCAATTTAAAATAAGTGTTTTCTGTGTGAAAATACAGTAAAATGACATTTATTTCTGTGATCAAAGCTGTATTTTCAGCATCATTACCCCAGTGTTCAGTGTCACATGATCTTCAGAAATCATTCTAATATGCTGATTTGCTGCTCAAGAAACATTTATTGTTGTTATAACTATATAATTATTATATTCCTATTATGTCTTACTAACACCAAACTTTTGAATGGCAGTGTACTTTGACCAAATTATGAGTTGTTATGGTTAATAAAAACTAAAACCATTAAAGATAGATAGATAGATAGATAGATAGATAGATAGATAGATAGATAGATAGATAGATAGTTGATTAGTTAGTTAGTTAGTTAGTTACTTACTTGAAATAATAATGATTAATAATACTGAATAAACTCAAAATAAACTGAATAAAATAAAAAAGGGAAAAAAAAAATCTCAAAAAATCTATTAGTTGCCGTGGCCATATTTCTCATTTTCAAGTAGTTTAACTTAATGTACTAAACTAAAATTA
The DNA here is from genome assembly GCF_001515605.1 of Sinocyclocheilus anshuiensis. Lineage (NCBI taxonomy): Eukaryota > Metazoa > Chordata > Actinopteri > Cypriniformes > Cyprinidae > Sinocyclocheilus > Sinocyclocheilus anshuiensis. The sequence continues at coordinate 135,881 of NW_015555726.1, forward strand.
AATAAAATTAAATAAAAACTATAGGCATATGTAAAATAGTATCTCAATGATACTAAAATAACACTGGAATAAACCCATAACTCCATAATAATAACCAAATAAAACAAAAAAAAGTATTAATTTTAGCATGTAACTCATCCTGGAGCATTTGTTCTCCAGACATGAATGATTCCTCAAGTTGAGTGTTTTGTTGAGGAGAGCTGTGCTGTTACTTTACTAACCAGAAGACGGATCAAACTGCTAGTCTTGTCTCCTGCAGTGGAGCGGCTTAGAAGAGTGATTTAGCAGCTTGACCTGATCCACAGGAGTCTGATCCTGAAGCCGTGGGCCTGCAGTGACCACCCAGGCCCTCCAGCGCTCTTCTGCATGCGGGGCTCAGGAAGTCAGTCTGGGATGAGCGCAGTCTCGTTCTGACCCATTGTTTTCTCGTTCCGCTCAAGAACTTCCTCATAATAGACAGCAGAGTGAGAGCCGGTCTCAGCAGGACATCTGGACACACATGAAGGACAGAGCGACTCGGGGCAGAGGTCAGGTTCTGGGCCACCCTCAATCCTGTGGTTCAAAATTCATTTTGAATTTTCTGACAAAAGTAAGCTATTTTTGGTGAATATGCGAGATTTCTGACTCATTCGCCACTATAGGTATAACTAGGAATAACTAGAAGAATAACAGTGCAGTAAATGGTAAAATGATTTGCACTACAAACCAGTGTTTATGATTACGGCAATACATTAAAATAATATGGTCACAAATACCAGTTTGCAATATCAAGCAGCTTAAATAACTGAAAGCAAAGCCTCACACATTCGAGTTCCAAACATACGGCCAAAAATAATAATAATAATAAAAAAATTCTGGTCAAAATATATTTTAAATATATGTTGTAAATGATGAATCTGAATAAAATTAAATATATATATATATATATACACACACACACACATATAATATTTTTATAATTTAATAATTAATTTAATACATTTTTTATAATTTAAATGTTTTTTTTTGGAACATTGTAAAGTATGTTTCTTGCTTTTTTTATTCAAATGTTTTATGTTCCAAGGTTATTATAATCAAAATTATTTAAAAATTACTTAAAAGTAAACGTTGACTGGTCATATGGGCCGGTCTTACGTTAAAAATAAAGTGTATAGACCTCGTCAGTCCACATCAAGTGCTCTCTTTGGGCTCGAGCCATAGTGTGCTTTAGATTGATGGAGTTGGTCAACACATGCAATTTCATACTGGCTCAGACGAAGCATATCTCATATGTTATTTATTTCCCTAGCCATTTATTAATGTAAATTATTCTTTCATTGCCCTGATTAAATATCAGCTCACAAGAGTAAAAAGAGTGTAAAATTCTGGCTCCTAATGTTGGCACACTTTGTCAAAATATACCAAATCTAAGGACTTTCTTGTAGAAAAACAGCATGCTTTTTGTTTTAATTAGTTTGATGTTATCCAGACTAGGCTTTTTTAGGAGAACTTTGTGTAGCAGGAATTGTGCAAACACGCAGTCTGGCTTCCTGAGCGAGCTCCATCACATCTGTCTGAACGCGGCTCGGCTCCGGCTCCGGCTCCGGCTCTGTGATCGCACTACGGGGACCGAGTTTCCCTCACACTCGGAGATCTTACAAGCAAAGCGCGTTGTTTTCGCAGCTGAAGAGCGTATCCTTGAATATATATCACTTTGACAGAAGCCGTATTTGAAAATAAAATATTTTTTTAAATTCTAATTTCTCATATTAATTTTGTTTAACTTGATGTACTAAAATAAGTCAAACTAAAAATGAAATAAAAATGAATTAAATAAAAATAAATAACAATTATATAAACAACTAAAAATTTTAAAAATGCAACAACAAAATTACGAAATCTTTAACTAAAATTAAAATGAAAAATATATTTCAAAATAGATTCAAAATATTAATAAAAATGACAAGTATCTCAATAATACTAACTGAAATGCATGGATGGCAAAATATATTTTTAAATGCTTTTTAAAAAATACATTTATATTTTTATAATATATTTTCAAAAATACACCAAAACTGGCCAAAAAATATATTGTGTCTGTTTTCACGGTCTGCTTTATTGTTAGAGACGGGAACATGCAGTGTGAAACCAACCAGCAGCTGCTTTTCATTCAAAGCCACTTCAGTTACTGCTCTTCATTAGATTATCACTTAAATTAACAAAGTAGAAATGTCTTTGAATTATGTATCAGTGTCAAACCAAGTTGCATTTGTTTAAATGAATAACAGCACAAAACTGTTCCTGCAAAACATTTCTTGAAGAGAAGTTTGCTAGCTAAAATGGATAAAAACAGTACTGTTTAACTTGTAGATTTGGATGTATTGGGACACTTTGCAATTGTGCAACGTCCATAGTTAATGTGATCCTCTACACTTGTATGAACTTGAGGAGAACTGACTTCATCCATAAAAAAACAGTTGATTAAAAGAGCAAAAATGAAGAAGAAAAGTGAAGTTAGTGAAGAGAAAAGATCATGCAGCATGGTTTGAGATTTTCTAGCTGCAGTGACATTCAGACATATTTTAAAATATTTGATTAGACATATAGACATTTCTTGGGTGACTAGTGAACTACTAGGGTGTCAACAATATTTTATTTATTTTTATTTTTTATTTTAAGTGTTATTTGTGTCCAAAAATATTGTATTTTATTTTATTCGAAAATGTTTGATTATAGACATTTCTATGAAGACTAGTGTGAAAAAAATTATTCTACTTATTTTTAGTAAAAAGTTAGTCATTAAGTGTGACTAGTGTACAAAAATATTTTATTTAAATTTTTGTTATTTTATTTTATTTTAAAATGTTTGATTATAGACATTTCTAGGGTGACTAGTGTCCAAAAAATATTTATTTATCATATAATAATTATTTCTATTTATATTATGTTATTGTTTTTTTTATTTAAAAATGTTTGATTATAGACATTATTATTTTGTATATCACAAAAAACTACAGGGCATTAGAAAGATATACTATTATGAACGATATATATTTTACTGTTGTACCATTCAAAATATACTATAAATAAGGTTCACAATTTGCACAATATACACAACACAATGTAATATTAGAATATACCAACAAAATTTGTAAGTAAATATTATACATGAGTAAATGTAATAAAGTAAATTGTTAAATGATCATTTGCAATATGCACAGTAAAAATGTCTATTGCACATGCATTGTAACCATAACAAAAGTTCAGATATAATGCAGTGTGTGTGGGGTGAGAGGGCAGGTTTGTCACTTTAGTCAGAGCAGGTGAGCTATTCCCATGTGTGTCTGTCTGTGTGTGTCTGTGTCTGTGTCTGTGTGTGTGTCTGTGTCTGTGCCTGTGTCTGCGTGTGCGTCTGTGTCTGACATATGCACAAAGATGCTTCTTTTTGGCTTAAGACTTCAATTTTCCCCTTTATTCGTTCCCCAGCTTCTTCTTCTTCCCAGTGTGGTGTTGTCAGCTTGAATTCTGAATGAATGGATGCATTTGAAACATGTTCGAGTTTCCATGAAGGAGAAGATAAATGGGCCAGATATGTTTGTGCTTGTAGCAGCATTTTGCTTTGGTGATACATTTATCAGAGCTGTGTGTGTGTGTGTGTGTGTGTGTGTGTGTCTGTGGATGTGTGTCTGTGTATGTCTGTGCCTGTGCCTGTGCCTGTGCGTGTGCGTGTGCATGTGTGTCTGTGTCTGTGTGTGTGTGTGCCCGTGCGTCTGTGTGTGTGTGCGTCTGTGTGTGTGTGTGTGTGTGTGTGTGTGTGTGTGTGTGTGTGTGT
>NW_015555726.1:140436-141394 GCF_001515605.1 Sinocyclocheilus anshuiensis
GAGCCTACTTTGATTATGGCTGCACATATTGTTTGCACTTAATAAGACTAAGAAAGAACTGTGTTGTTTATTATTTGTTATTTATACTGTTTTTATTTGTATGTTTAATTTGTGAAAAACCATTTCAGTTAGGAGATCAGACGTTCTAGAGAGGCTCATAATTCATGTACAGTTCTAAGGTCTGAAGAGAGAGAGAAGGAGAGAAGCCATATTTGTTCATTGATCTAGTCACATGTTTCTGCTCTCAAAATGCACCAGATTTATGCATTTAAATTTAAAATGAACTAACGCTGGAAACGCTGTAGATTGGCTGTCTCAATGTGTGTGTGTGTGTGTGTGTGTCTGTGTGTGTGTAAGTGAAAAACAAGAATCCCTACTGAGTGTCATACAGCACAGGACACAGTGTGTCCATCTTAAGGTCTTGTGTCTGGGCTCCTGACAGTCTCCTCCTAGTTTGCAACTGTTGCCGATGTTTGGACTTAAAATAGTTAAAAATAGTTTGCGTGTTACTTTCAGGATACACCTAATATATGTGTGACTCATTGTAATTATTTTCATCAACTTCCTAGCAAGCATATAGGATCATCCGGGCATCAAGATGGTGAGTTTTGCATGGGCAGACATCACTAATTTTATTTTTATTATTCATAATGCAGAGGCTTTCTTATCCAAAGCAAAGCCATTATAGCAGTTTATGAATCACCTCTTCAAAGATTTGAACCTGTAACCTTTGGATTATCAGCCCACATCTTTAACCACTTAGCCACAGTACCTCATTTACACCCTGACAGAGGTTTTCCATCAGTACCCAGCGAGACATCAGGTCAAGCTTCGCCCGAGGAAGGTATTTTAATCCTCTTTCTCTGTCTGTTTCAGATGGCATGGGCATTTGCTCTGCGGCTCTGCGGATGCGCACACACTCATACACACACACACACACACACACACACACACACAC
>NW_015555726.1:141465-197895 GCF_001515605.1 Sinocyclocheilus anshuiensis
AAACGTCTATACAAATAAACTTGAATTTAATTGAAAAAAAAAAAACACACACACACTCACTCTCTCACACACACACAGACACTCACTCTCTCACACACACACACACACACACACACACACACACCGTCTGAGAGCAGCTCAGAAAGCAGCGCAGAAGTGCTTGAGCTGCAGCCAATCTTGATAAACTCAGCCGTTCAGAAATCCCACCTCAGTATTGTGGGAAAGTGTGTTGTTTGCTTACCTGTCAGTTATTCTATTAGTCTGAAATCTGGTGTTGATATCAAACACACTGATTTCTATTACAGCCATGAAGTGACGCAATCACAGATAAGAGAGCAGTTTCTGATTGAGCCAGAAAGCTTTGGTATTTGACCTTTAAATCAGAATGTCTCATTAATGTTTATTTAATATGCCGCTGATTGATATAGTCACCACTGACAAGCTACTACTAAATATATTGTAGAAACTTAATTTTCTGTAAAGCTGCTTTGCAACGATTTGTATCGTGAAAAGCGCTATACAAATAAACTTGAATTGAATTGAACTGGTTTTAATTTTCTCTTTCATTTTCGGTGATCTTTGGCTGCCTAACTTTGCTATGACAATGTGCCAAATTGAAATATACTTTATTTATTTGTTCAAAATGAATGGGTGTGAAACCTAAGACCTTTATGTAATCTTAAACCTTATAGGCCTATTAAAGACTATAATTACTATTAATTATAGTAATTACTATATATATACACTACCGGTCAAAAGTTGGGATCAGAACGATTTTTAATGTTTTTACAGGAGTTTCTTGTGCTCAACAAGGCTGCATTTATTTGATAAAAAATACATATATTATATATATATATATATGTGTGTGTGTGTTTCAAAATATAATGTGCAAAAAAAGTCTAAAAATATTTGCTAAAATATGTTTCAAAACATATTTACATTAATATATTTTCTACCTTTATATTTTTGACCATATTTCGAAAATATACTTGAAAAATATAAATGTATTTTTAAAAGCATTTAATATACATATATATATATATATATATATTAAAAACTTATGTAAACATATAATACATTTGAATAAAAATCATCAAGGATTTTACAATGTCCCAAAAAATATTAAAATCTTGTTTGTCAAGCACTTTGAACTACAAGTGTTTTGCACATATTTGGTGCACATTTGATTTGAACAAACTCTCTAAGCCTAATTATTAAAATGTGACACATAAGGACAAATAAGCTTTCAAATAAAAAAAAATAGAGTATGTAGGGACCAGGATTTTTTATCTAAATTGTGAGTTGGCTGTTTTTGACTAAGAGTAGTAAGCATTTATCTTGCAACCAACTAAAGTAACTCCGGCAACTGCATATAACATATCTGACCACTCAAATACACAGCAAATGCATTGCAGAACAGTAGGAAATCTTTGTGGCAGCCACTCACATTTCCTTCTGTAACTGTACAAATCTACTTATTTTATCAAGTGAACCTGTAGAATAGAATAGAGCTCAATTACTCCAGTGTCTCTCCCAGGTGAGCGCGTTACCTGATCTTGCGTCTTTCACTCATCTACACTGCTGGCGACGCGACAGACTAGAACCCATTATAATCAGCGACGCGAGTGGCGTAGGCACCCAATCGACCAATCAGAAGGCTCACATTATAATCAGTGGAGCGCGGCGCGTTCCCTTGCGTCGTGGATTATCAGGGGAGCGCTGGAGTTTGTCGCGTCGCGTCGCTGGCTTGTAGCGTAACATGTGATAGGGGCTGGAATTTGACACCTCAGGGGTTCAAAACTCTCATGTGTTTATGGGACTTGATTTTGGCAGGGCTCCTGCGTTTAGAGCAGAGAGCGCGTCCTGGGGAGCTGAACGCGTCCGATCGTGCGTTTAAGGCGCATCTGGGTCAGTCAAGACAACCCTGGGCTATCTGGACGCCCTGGACACTATTTTATGTGAAAAACGTGGATGTTCAGAATTATGCATCATCACTACAGGGAGAGGGCCAGAGGAAACATTTTAAGGAATACGTTTTCATTATCTGTGGATTATTTTCACTTGTCCGTTTCTTAATTAATTTCACTCAAGTCCATGACAGGAGAGGTCGATCAGGACAGAAAAGGTAGGTTTCTTTTCTTTTCTTTTCTTTAATGTCTTTAGATATTTAATTTGCATCATGTTATAGTAAGGCAGTGGTCTAAAGTTTGCGTGTTTGAACTTTTAGCATGATTACTACGTTTACACACACACAAACACAGACATAATTTGTATATGTAGCCTATGTATTTATGTCGGCAGAACCTTTCTTACTGTGGCGCTTATTACAAAAAATGCATGTTTTTTTTTTCAAGTCAGATTTATTTTCGATAATAAAAAAAGTGTATGTATTGTAACTTATAGCTATTAATATGTAATATAATGTTCTTGCTTTAAGTGTTGCTGCTAAGCCCTAAAAAAAAATCAGAAATAATTTGTCATTTGCCACAGAATATTCGATTCAATTAAAATTAATTTTTTTTTTAAATATGGTTATGTGTAACCTTATTAAATATAACGTATAAGTTCTTGGACTTTGATTCTTTTTGTTCTTCTAAATTTCCCCTTTCCTTTAAAATGTCCTTTTCCTTGATAAAACCGCATAAATATGCATCAGTTATTGTTGGATCTGTTGAAAGATGGTTGATCCCCAAAAATGAAAGGAAAATAAAAGCTGCTTAACTGCCTGGCTTTCCTCAATCTCGTACAAACAGGTTGAAAATGTACCTCAGAATACTTCATTAAGTGTATTCCTTTGCTTATTTGACAAGCTTTTCCCAGCTGACTGAGCTGATGATTGATTATGAGACTGACAGTAAGTGTGCTCCTGAAAGAGCTGTTTTCCTGTCTGGAAGGGATGAAATCTGGATACAGTTAGAAGAGAATCCCGGGACTGTTTTCTCCACTCTGGGGTCTTATTATGGCCATTTGTGTGGTCTCTTTAAGTCTTATATCTTGCTAAGAAGTCTCGTATGCTATATGTATATGTATGTAATTATAAATTCTCAAGTCTATAAATTTGCTCTCGGTTCTGGTTCAGGTGCATTGTCTTTTCCCCATCTTTTCTGTGCTGGAACAAATGCACACCACACCACTGCTGTCTCCTCTTGTAAATGTCTTTTTAAAAGATTTGGACTGGAATGTGCGAGATTCTTACACAGAACCAGTCCCATATGTAGCTTCCTACCTATATCCCATCTGGCTGAGTTGGTTGGCACGTTTGTTGAGCAGGTAATATTGCATTTCAGTATCGGATTGCAAACACTTCCAAATAGACTGCAGGCTACTCCCTTGTATACTGTAAAGCTTGGATCAAAATTATTAATTTATTCGTCTGTTGGCATGGTATTATGTGACTGAGGCAGCAGGGTAGACTGTGGAATTTCTCTCGGGTTATTTGTTATGTCATGTTGAAAGATTAAATAGCAGTGCTGCTGAGTCATTGGTGTGCTCTTTTTTTAAGATGCACAGCATATGGTGTTTTTTCACAGGACACGTGATGTGCTTTATGGTGATGCTGCTAAATAGAGTTTGATGGAGTTTTGTGGAACCCCTGTATTATCATAGGTGGGTCTCTTTAGTTTATGACCTGCCATGTATTCATGATGAATACTGCGTTTTCCTGTTGCTGTGATAGATTGGGTGTGCTAACGCTCAAGTGTCTGAATCACACCTCCGTTAAGAGACACTAATGCAAGCGTCAAGCTCTTTTCAGTTTTACTGTCTACTGAAAGCTGTAATACTGTTTAATCACTTCCAAACTGTCTATTTTTGGAGAATCTCAACTGCTCACCCGCAGTGGAGTTTCCTCCTAGTCACTGTTTACTTTAATGCTGGATCTTATAGTTCTCTCTTTTTTTATCATAAAAAAGAAAACAAAAATGTCTTTAAAATCAGATATTGAATTAATATAAAATAATTAATTATTTTATTATTTTTTTAATAAAATCGTTTTAAATATAAAAATATTAAATAAAATATAAATAATTACAATAGTTAATGTTTTAAAATTATTAATAATATTATAAAATAAATGAAAAGAGTTTTATTGGACACCTTTGACATTGACAACAAAAGACACAGAAAGTGTTTTCTGTGGAAACACATTTTTGCCACAGAATAAAAAAAAATGAAATAAAATGTTTATTTGCAGCTTTTTATCTCAGAATTCTGGGAAAAATGTCTGAATTGCAAAACAAACTTAGAATGACAAGATATAAAATTAAAATTCTGAGAAGAAAAGTCAGAATTGTGAGATAAAGTCACAATTACCTTTTTTATTTTTTTTATTACATGGCGGGAAAAAAAAAAACAGAATTGTGAGATGTAAACTCAGAATTATGAGAAAAAAGTCAGGATTGCGAGTTTATATCTCACAATCTGAGAAAAAAGTCTGAATTGTGTGATATCAACTCATAATTGCAAGAAGAAAGTCTGAATAATGTGATAAAAAGTTGCAATTACCTTTTTTAACGGTAATAATTTATTTTGCTATCCGAACTATGCACAAATATTAGTTGCATTTTATCTTTCGTTTATTCATCCATTTTTTTCCATACATTTTTCAACTGTCTTTGACCCAGTAGATCAGAACCCTGATTTTTCCATGTAAACTGCTGGTGATTGAATTGCTCAGGTGTATTTTCAGCATCCATTTAATTTTGATGAAGCGACTACATAGCGAGGGTAGGTTTCGTGACTCTGTGTGCATGGAAACGGGGCAGCACATGAGTGTCAGGCGATCACACGGGACACAGGAGCGCCGTGGTGTTAGTAAGAATTATGGGCCGCAGTCACCGCGTGGCAGTCCACCGCTGGATAATTTATTACAGCCTCCACTAATGAACAGCCTAGTTGTGCAATAATGAGAAACACCTTATCCAGGGTCAGAGCGGGGCAGAAGGACACTAGAGCCCACGGTGAGAGGGTCCGATTCTTACATAAAATTAAATACCAGTTTTGCTCAGGCAGGTTTTTGATGTAAAGTCTGGTGCACATTATACATCTTATTTTGGACAAGAACCGCCCACTTAGACAGAGAGAGACCAGCTGACTTATAGGACATTTGTTTAGGGGCAAGTTTATATGAAATAGAAGTATACCACAGTAATAGATCATTATGGAGAAATTAACTAAATGCACAACAGAAAACAAAAACATTAAACAAAAGTTTATAGTAACACTTTACAATAAGGTTCATTAGTTGACATTAGTTAACTACTTTAGTTAACATGAACGGAGAATGAACAATACTTCTACAGCATTTAATAAATTTAGTACATGTTAATTTCAACATTTACTAATGCATTATTAAAATCTAAAGTTGTGCTTGTTAACATTAGTTAATGCACTGTGAATTAACATGAACTAACAATGAACGGCTGTATTTTCATTAACTAACTTATTTCACATGCATGGAATATGCAGGTTTGCTCATTCACATTTTACAGTTGCTACTAAGTGCCTCAATCAAAACCCATCAAGATTAGATGCTCCTAACCTGGAAAATGTTGCCTATTCAGTGATAATATCATCCTCAAAACCTTGTAAACATGATTGGGTTTCCAGGAGGACTTATAAATGAAACCTGTGTGCTCTTCCTCCCAGAAGTTAGATAAAGTGAAGTTTTCCAGATCAAGATGTGTTTTCTGGTTTTATGTATGATTTTCAACAGATGGTCAGTAAACAGACTGTGAGCTAGACTAGTTAAAGACTAGTTAAATGCTAACTGCTTAGAAGGGAATTATACCAATGTGAACACGAGCAATACATTTAATGCATTCTGACTTATAAACTTTATTTTTCTCTTATACCATTGTCTGTCTGAATACTCGATTCTGATTGGCTGGCAGGTATGCATTAAAACTGTATAATGCACAGGTAGCTCCAAGTCAGTTTAATCACCGACACCGTTCTGTATTAATGTGCTGCTTTCATTGACACACACACAAACACACACAGAAACATTCACGAGCGCAGAAACTTGTTGTCAGTGCTGCCCTGCCACTTTTATTAATAAAATAGTTTAGATACTGGATCGCTGCATTATATTCCTAAGCAACGAGGTGTAACTGTTTAAGTAACTAAACTCAGCATCATTGTTTGTAGACAAAGACGCACAGACGCAGATAATTCACTCAACAACTGTCATCTCTCTCTCTCTTTCTCTCTCTCGATCGTTCGATCGATCGATCAATAATTAATTCAAATAAATATTATAATTTATTCATTCAAATGAATGTGATCTTACCGCACTATTTCATCTGTGTGTCTGATTTGAAGCATACCTGATGAAAATAACCATCATTTTTACCCTTCCGGTCAAATATTGCTCTACAAACATAATTAACAGCTTTAACATGTCAATGCTGGAAAATAACCATGGTATAAGCGGTATAATGCACAGCTAGCTGTGCATTAAACAATTTTAATGCTCTCCGCAGAGACAACCACCTTCCATGTCGTGAGTTAAAATTGTTTAATGCACAGCTAGTCATGCATTATCCCATACATATATACAAATATTATTATATTAGTTATTATACTTATTATTATATTAATTATAATTATATATTCTATGATAATGATATAATATATAATTAATTATAATTATTGTTTGTTTTGGCCAAAATTGTTTTCCCCTGAGAAATACCTCCCAATTATCACGTTTTCTGTAGAGTTTCAGACAGGATCTCAACAATCAGTATACACCCGCCGTCGTCTGTATGCACTTACAAATAATTATCTGCAGTTGAAGCTTTCATACAATTAAAAACGAAACACCCAAAACAGTACATGGCATCATCACGAAGACAAACTATATGTTTATACGTGAAATTCCGGAGGGGACGTCGGATGGCGTCACGTGGGGACGTAATGACGTGTGCCATTAATCGAACTATGTACTATAACATGTAAAATGGGAACATGAAAGGAATATTCTAAAAGCAACTCATGTAAACACCATAATCATAATATTGGCTTATTTAGAATAAGGTAAATAATTAGATTACTGATGTCCATGTAAACGTAGTCAGTGTCTCGAACTGTGCTCAGATTTAACAAGATGCCACTCAAAAGTCAGAGATCTCAATATGAGCTCAAACATTTCTCGTCAGATTCTTCCAAAGACCAAATGAGCTGAGCCTTTTGCACATAATTTTTTTTTTTTTTACTAATCTCTACACTCCGTATGTCAACTATTGACTCATTTAGTCTGTTTTTATTCATGTATTTCTCCTAATCTATAAAACAGCAACATTTTATTGCAAAAAAATGTTCCTGTGGGTAAGGATTTGAACCAGTACGCCACTGTATAGAACAGGGATCCTCAAATCTGGCCCACGGGGTCCACTTTCCTGCAGAGTTTAGCTCTAACCCTAATCAAATACACCTGAGCAAGCTAATCAATGTCTTCAGGATCATTGGAAAATCACAGGTAGGGGAGTTTGATCATGGTTGGAGTTAAACTCTGCAGCACATTGGCCATCCAGGGCAAGATTTGAGGAACCCTGATATAGAATGTAATTTTGAAGTAGCAGTGAACAGTGTATGAGTTTGTGCTTGTGTGCAGGATAGTTAGGAGTGAAAACGCATTGAGTTCACTCAGCCATGTGGAATGTTCTGTAATGTCATCAGAGTAAACAAATACAAACACTTTTCAGAATTCATCTCTTTCTCTTTTTCTCTTTCTGTCACTTCAGTTGGGCCCTCCAGTTGGGTCTTCATTATTCCCAATAACACACATTACCCACCCAGATTTCTCCTTTGGCTCCCATTTCTCCATCTGACAGCTCGGACCCCACAGCGAACGCACACACACTGCTGAAAAGTGTATCCTATCTATTTCGCGCACACGCTGGATATTATTATTTGCGAGATGTTTTTGATTCATCATGTCAGTGAGCAGGTTCATTTGTCTTAATGGAGCTGACAGATGTGTGTATCTGTATACACCACAGAGAAACAAGGAGATGAGAGATAGATGGTTGTGTGAGAGTGTGTGTGTTCACAGCCGGACATCTGGTTCTCCGCTGTCACGCTCACACAGAAGTTTCTCAGTAGAGAATCCAAACAGACGCCTCTTCATTTACAGAAAGAGAAACATGTTTAAATTCTGTCAAAATTGTCCTTCCAATGCAGCTCATCTCTCTTAGTTCACAGACGGGCTTGTATAAAATATATACATCTCTGATCATCTCTCTGTCTGTCTTATTCACAACTGTAGATCCTTCAGAAGACTTGCCTGTAAAAAGCTCCCTGCCATGATGCAAGGCTGTTGCTATGCGGTGCATAGGGCATTCTGCGTGGTTGCTAGGTGGTTACTTACTAGAACAAGTTAAAAGAGTTCATCTTCAAGTCTCTGTGATATTCTGGTCTCTATATGCCTTCAATATAAGGCTGTGGAGTTTAGTTTGCTGTTTTTAATGTTTTAAGGTGAAAAATTAAAATTTTCGGTTCTCTTTTTTTTTTCTTTTTTTCTTTTTAGAAAAAAAGAACACTTTCCCTCAAGAAGTTGCACACTTTTAAGTGTCAGAATTATAAATAAGCTGCACTACACATGCATTTTCATGTAGACATACACTAGCATGTCTACATGACTGTTTTATATTTGAATATATTGTAAATTGTCATTGATTTCTGTGATCAAAGCTGTATTTTCAGCACCATTACTCCATTCTTCAGTGTCACATGATCTTCAGAAATCATTCTAATATACTGATTTGCTGCTCAAGAAACATTTCTGATTATTATCAATGTTGAAAACAGTTGTGCTGCTTCATATTTTTGTGGAAACCGTGACTCTTTTTCTTTTTCAGGATTCTTTGATGAATAGAAAGTAAAAAAAAAAACAGCATTTAATTCAAATAGAATTCTTCTGTAATGTTTTAAATGTCTTTATTGTCACTTAATAAAAGTATTATTTTTTTGTTCAAAACACTGACCAAATCTTTTGAAGAATAGTGTGTTTGTTTAAGTTTTGCATTTGGTTTTGCACATGTTGCAAATACACCGGCTCCTTTACTTTGTTATGTAAACATGTTAAGTGGCTAATTTTTAATCCAGGTATTTGCATTGGATGAATGTGATTGGCACGTGCTGCACAGCATTAGCAGCTCAGTGTGACGGTTTGAAACCAGACACATCATATCAGTTTCACAGTCTGTCTTTAAGCACGTTCTCTTTGATGTATGTCAGGAGGATGTTGACTTAGGTTTCTTATCGTTTGATTTTAATGGCATATTTATTTTTTTTTTTTTATATTCCTGTGTCATCAACATATTGCCACATCAAAACCCTTGTGGCTTACAGCGTGTTTTGACAACCTTTCGCAGTGATGAATGATACGCTTTCTTAATTTGAAGTTGAAGGAAGTTGCTCAATGGTGAATCATCTCAAACTTATTTTCATCTTTTGATTGGGTGTAGGTGTGTGTCTTTGTGATTTACTGCTTTGTTACAAATGTTTAGTTATATATATTATATATATAAATTAAAAAAAGAAATTAATATATGGAAATCTAGTTGTATATAAGACCATTAAAATTATTACAATTATATTTATTAAATTTAGAATTAAAAATAAATTGTAAATAAAAAAAATAAATGTGTATATATATATATATATATATGGAAATCTAGTTGTATATATGACCTTGTAAACCTATACTGTGGCCTCAGAAACTATTAGCACTATGAACAACACACATTTAAAAATGTCTGAATGAATGTCAAAGCATTTGATGATTGAACATCAGATCAGGTGTCTGTATCAAATACTGCAGGACTAACATCACTTTTCTTCATTATTTTTGTTCATTGTGTTTGAATCAGCTGGTGTTTTGGTGATTTTTAATCAATATATGAAGTCAGTTCTCCTCAAGTTCTCACAGGTGTCCTAACAGAGGAAACCCAGATGATGAGAATCACATTAAATATCAGTATGATCCACCAATGCTTCACAAGTCTTGATTTTCCAATCCAAAATGTAGACATTGGCACAGCTAGTGATGTGAGTTTGGTGCAGGACTATCTGTTTGTCATTATTTTTGTGATTTTATTAAGTGATGTTAGCATGCAGACACTTCAGCTTTAATTGTTGTATATGCTTGTAGTTTATAATTGAAGAGCGTGATCAATCACAGAGTGTTTTAAATCTTCTGCTAACCGTTATGTCACTCAGTGAAGCTGCCAAACTGAGCAGACTGTGTCAGTGCACACAACATCTTGCAGCCTTCGGCAGTGGCGGGTTATTCATAGCAACAGAGTGCTGTAAATTTGATATTTAAGGCTGCAGGTGAAACAATCTCTCTAGGTCAGCTCTGAATTGTGTTGCTACTTTCATCACATCCTGTTGTTTAATCATTTTATAGCAGCCGCCTTTAAATGTGTGCCGTTTCCGTGCTGCATGTTTATACATGTGGTCAAGGAAACCGTCAGAGCCATGTGATTAATGATGATATAATGTCAATTTAGGTGGAATGCTTTATTAGAATAGACCTACATTCTGTACTGAGTGATCTCCACAGCATTGCTAGGTGTACTGTGTAGTTGCTAGTATTGTTGGGCGTAACTCATTACAAGTAACGCGAGTTACGTAATCAGATTGCTTTTTTCGAGTAACTAGAAAAGTAATGCATTACATTTTATTTACAAGAAAATATCTGAGTTACTTTTTCAAATAAGTAACGCCTGTTACTTTCTTTTCCCATTTATTGACTGACAGCTCTCCTGTCCTCATGTTGAGAGAAATCAGGAGTGAGTGCAGAGGCGCTGTGTGAACATGGTGTTACTGTAGATCTAGACTAAATGTGAACATGCATTCACTCATCTCACTTGCACAAAAACAGATTCAGTATTCCTAGAAATTAATAAGAACAGTGAAATGCAAACTTAGAATATGGCGCAAACCTGCAATAATTAAATGTTAACACAAAAATAATGTATGTGTTTAATCCCAGTATCTTTGCTGCTGACCTTCAATGATCCAATTCAACAATAAGCAAACATGACTTTAAATAAACATGACATTTGTTTTGTTTTTGAACTTTCTTCTCTTTCGTCCTATTCTTCATGCAATTCAGAATGGCAGCACAGCTGAATGGTGTTTGAACTTTTTGAATTTACATTTCCTTCAGCCTGAGGCTTATTCATTTCACTTTTGGTGTGAAAGGGCTTTTACATTTGCCAAAAATATAACTTTTCTATATTGAAAACAAGCAAGCAGCTCAGCCCAGACAAGAAAAAATAACGCAAAAGTAACGTAATGCATTACTTTCCATAAAAAGTAACTAAGTAACGCTATTAGTTACTTTTTTAGGGAGTAACACAATATTGTAATGCATTACTTTTAAAAGTAACTTTCCCCAAAACTGGTTGCCAAGGTGTTCTGTCTGGTTGCTAGGTGAAAATTGTGCTGTTGCTTAGTAAATGAGTTTTTGGGGATCCCAGCATACCTGAAAGGATGGGAGAGTGTCTGGGCTGAAATTTCAGGGAAAAGAAACTGTAAAATAAAGATAAAAGTTGACTTTGGACCAATATTTAGTGTGAAAAGCATATTAAAAATTATTTTGAATTTATAATAATAATAATAATAATGGTTTCCCAAGGGGGTGCTAGAGCATCTGCGGAACACTTCAGAGAAAAGAAACTGTAAAAAATGAAGAAAAAAAGGTTGCTTTGGACCAATATTTAATATGAAAATCATATAAATAGTTATTTTGAATCTCTAATAATAATAATTTGGGGCTGAGGGACATTTTAGAGAAAAAAAAAATTAAAATTACATTTTACTTTAGTAAAATGACAATATAAATGCCAATTATTTCATTTTTAAATGTGTTTCTTTATATTACACACTATTGTTTTAAAAAAAGGTATAAATGAGTCTTAAAATTGCCTTCATATTATATAGAGGTTGTCCTTTGCAAAGGGATCATCATTATTGATCATATTTTTACAAAATTTAAAAATGCCTGGCTTAGAAAAGTAAAAGCATACCTCTGCTCATTAGGGTACATAATTTGATGAATGTCCATAGCAAAATTGTGAAAAATTTAATATGAGTACATAGTCTTGGAAGACTAAATATTTTTTGAATTTATAATAATAATAATAATAATGGTTTCCCAAGGGGGTGCTAGAGCATCTGCGGAACACTTCAGAGAAAATAAACTGTAAAAAATGAAGAAAAAAAGGTTGCTTTGGACCAATATTTAATATGAAAATCATATAAATAGTTATTTTGAATCTCTAATAATAATAATTTGGGGCTGAGGGACATTTTAGAGAAAAAAAAAATTAAAATTACATTTTACTTTAGTAAAATGACAATATAAATGCCAATTATTTCATTTTTAAATGTGTTTCTTTATATTACACACTATTGTTTTAAAAAAAGGTATAAATGAGTCTTAAAATTGCCTTCATATTATATAGAGGTTGTCCTTTGCAAAGGGATCATCATTATTGATCATATTTTTACAAAATTTAAAAATGCCTGGCTTAGAAAAGTAAAAGCATACCTCTGCTCATTAGGGTACATAATTTGATGAATGTCCATAGCAAAATTGTGAAAAATTTAATATGAGTACATAGTCTTGGAAGACTAAATATTTGTTATGTAATTTCATGGCTTTACTAGCAAAATGCATGATAAAGGAAAGACAGGGCTTGCTAAGTCATGAAACCACAGTCAAATAATATCTTTTTGATATTTGCACATCTTCACATCTCTTTACCCATGATGCTTTCAGCAGAGGGAATGTAGACAGAAAACAATTAAATAACTTTCATTTTGTGACATATTAAAGAAATTGCTCACAATAAAATTGAAATTCTCTCATTATTCATCTGTCAGATATGCTGCTATGCTTTCCCCATAAAATGCAAAAAGCAGAAATTCTGAAGAGCCTTTACACATCTTATTTCTGTAGCAGAGCTGATCTTCAGTGATCTTTCCACCAAAGCTTTGAAATCATGTTCAGAAATGCATTGCTGAAAATAATGGGAAATTTTCATTTGTTGGTGACTGTTTCTTTAAGAGTCACTTGCTTAGTGCCATTATATTTGCATGCATATCAAATTATACATCTTTTCCTTTCTAGATGGCAAAGGGTGGAGAAGTCTGGACACCTGCATGGCCGCACCTGCCCGATGTCACCTGAGGAACTGGAAGGTGAGCATTCTTCATATCATTTGGGATATCAGCTACTAAATAAACACAAGCTTGATGCTGCCTGACATGACACCTGTTTGGTCTCGGCTTGCCTGTACTACACTACCAAATGTGTCAGAAGCGTGTCCGTTTGGACTTGTTTGTGTGTCAGCATGCTTGATTTTCACTCCGGCTCATTGGATCTTTCAGCCAGACACTCCACAGACATTCATTCATTAAAGTCATCCTGAAATATTTACTCATGGGGATCTACGGCGGTGTTGGGTGTTGCTTAAGTAATTAAAGAGGCTGTAGTGTTGGCTGTGTAGGATCACTGACTGGAGGTCTGCTGTAGTTCAGGGTTGGGGGTGGGAAGCGTATACATGTGAATGGGCCGATCGGACATCAAGGATCGGTTTACTCTGTCAGGGTTTATATAACACAGACGAGTAATGGGCAGGCCATGACAGCGCACTAGGTTAACCCTGAGGATTCATGTCATTGTATTTCCTACTAGCGCGTGTTATTGGCTCTTTCTTTGCAATCATAACAACAACTTCAGTTCAGTACATGCTGTATCAGTGATTATGACATCTTTTGGTTCTCTTGCAGGTGATGCTGCTTGTGTTTGTATGTCTTCTGGGTCTCGTTGATGGACATTTCCTTCAGGAGGAGAAAGAAGAACTCCGTCCTAGCAAGCTGAGAGCCTCTTCAACCTCTGCAGAACATCCAGGACCGCAGAAAGATCTAGATGAGTGGCAGAGCAGAGCACCATGGGCACGACTGCATGGTCAGTACATCCCTGACACTGTATAGCAAACCGGGGCTAGTTGTCACACATTCTGCTTCAGTGAATGATCAATGAGTGATTGAATTCTAAGCTCATTTTTTTATACCTTTTGTCCCCAACCTCAGATCTAATATTACAGAATATGATAATACTATAAAAAAAAATTGTTAAATAAAAATAATAAATATATGCATTTAAAATAAATTTATGCATTTAGCTTTTATCCAAAGCAAAAGAGGGGGAAAAAAATTAATCAGAGTGCCAACAATATTCGTAATATACAATGGCAGGTCTATTTGACAACTAGGTTAGGAAGCAAGTTAGAAAAGAGGAGAAATGCAAAGAAAAAAACATTTTTTTCATATAGCAATTTATACAATACAGATAGTTTCAAAGCAGATTAATGTTGATAAACAGAGAAAAAAAACAGTGTTGATGGAATAAATTTCATCATTTATGAAACAAATTCAATTTTGGCTGTAATGCAGCTTTATGTAATGTTAAATCTTTATGTTTATGTAATGTAATGCAGTTTATTTAATTTAGTGCAAAGTTAATGTCATTATCCAGCTCAGTTCCGTTCAAATTTTGTTCTCATCTGATAGTGTCAGTCCAGTTAAACTGATAATATAACTATATTAATTGTCTTTAAAACCCCAGAACAAAATTCACAGAAATTATCCTAATTTCGGACCGCTTTAAAGTACCAAATTCAATAAAACACTGTTAGAGAAAACAAACATGTAATTGCACTTTTGACTCACAGTCTTAGTTATTGATATATAACTCCTTTGACAACTTCCCCATTTCAACTACACTTAACTTTAGTTTACAAGCCTCATCCACCTTTGACTTTATTGCAAAGCATGTAATTCAAATTGGAGACTTTTTGTCTGTACCTACAGTAAAATCAACCCATCAACAACACTTGGTGATAGATGTGAGCAATTTCAAAATGATATGTTGTCACAAAGTGTGTACCAAAGGCTGTGTATCAAGTCATATTGCTAATTCTTTAGCAGACAGAAGCTCACAGATCTTCACTGAGATGTTTCAGATGTGAAGGTCTCAATAAAGGTCTCAGTTACTGTGTTTCATTAACTATCAACATTGTCCCATAGGAGAAATAGAAATATTAACAAATAAGTCAATAGTTGACATACAGTGTGTATAAAGCTATAAAATGTGGATAGTGGATCAGATCATTTGGAAATTGGATGAGAAATGTTTATTTTGAAATCTCTAACTTTACATTGCAGACTTTGACCACTAAAACAGAAGTCTTATTATTATAATTTTTTTTTCTCAACTTAATCTTATTTGTGGGTAGGAAAAACAATTGAGATAAACAAAGGAGATTTCATTTGTGTGTTTTCTGTGATATGTGAAGCCTGCTAATTTAGGTTGGAGGAATGGAAGTTGAAACCAGTTCAGTCTGAGAAGACTTTATCTGTTTTCTGTCTTCTCAGGCTTCTTACTTAAGTTATTATTACATTTTCTGTCTAAACTGTCAGAGCTTTGAATCCTCTGGGAATGATGCTTTACACTTGCTGTAACCTCAGACACTTCACAAAGACCTAATGGGTGAATCTCACGAAACCTGTCAAAAACATGTCCAGATCATATTTAACCCCTAATTCCAAAAAAAAAAAAAAGTATATATATATACTTTTATACGTACACAATAAGAGACAGCTAAACATTATGTTTTCAAATTTTTTATTTAAATTTTTTTTTTTATGTATATTTTTTAACTTATTTTTTAACTTTTTAACTTAATTTTTTTTGCATACAGAAGGTTTAAGACCTCTGAGATGGAACAGGCCAAACCCAGCATTTAATGTGCTTAAAACAACCTAGTTTTCATGCTATGTTAATTATAAATGTATCACAATCTTGCCTCCTTACTCTTACACTTGCACATTTTATTAAATCTTTTCTGCTCAAACGGAACTAGGTCTAGGTCAGTGTAGTTGGTTAGTTCTGTGTTGGCAAATCAAATCCTGCTCTAAATCCTGATTTTATGGTTTAGAATGGTTTAGGTTAAGTCTAACCTGCATATAACATTTATATAACATTGCGTATATGTATAACATTTTATTACAATAGTTTGAAATCAGTAAAAAACAGTAAAGAAATCTTAGAATCATTTAGAAGCATTACAGTAATGAGAAGTTGGGGGTTAATGTTCTTAAATGGGATTACAATGAATGTCACAATGAAATATAAATAGGACTCACTTGCTTTATGCAAAATATGATTTCTTCTTTTCTTTTGATTTTAGGGTGAAATGTGACCTGTGATGTTTATGTGACATTCATCCTTCAACACTTTTTCGGTATTTATAGGGAACATCTTTGTTGAAATTTAAGACGATGTTCTTCTCATCCTGTGATTCTGTGTTATGTCACAGTGACACATTGCTTCGAGGCAAATTCCTTGCAAATTATTCTTTTTTTTTTGTGCTATTTTCATTATGTTCAGTGGAAATAAAATATCTGTGCACATAATAATATAGAAACACAAGTGGAATGCAAATTTACCATGAGTATCTCTTGTGAGGACCCACAAAGACTTAAGATATAGAAATGTTTTCTCTGTAGTCAGCTCTAAGGCTCTTCTGACATATAATGCCGGCATGTCCATGTACTTTGTTTTGTGCAGTATGATAAACATGATCAGCATTGGTTGAGCCACAAGCTGACATGTTGGGCAAACAAACAGGCGTGTTTTTACAGAGCTACAGCCTCACAGTGTTTACACTCTTCAGGAAGTCAACCGTGATATTGACCATTTTGCTGCCACTGAATTAGACCCCGTACTCAAAAACACCGCCATCAGTGGATGCTGACTGGCCATTAAAATACACAAAACAGCTAAAATGCACAATATATTTACAGATTAGTGCTGGAGGTCTGCAAAGAAGATACATAAAACATACACTGTTTAACAATGTTTTTAAAAGATGTCTTTTCTGCTCACCAAAGCTGCATGTATTTGATCAAAAATACAGTAAAAACTGTAATATTGTGAAATATTATTACAATTTAAAATTGCTGTTTTCTGTGTCAATATGTTTTAAAATGTAATTTATTGCTGTGATGCGCATAAGGAATACTTTGTCTTTAAACCTTAAGAAAACCAGTAGTATCTATCAAGTAGTAGGACCATTTTCTGTGATATTGTAAAAAAAAAAACTTACAGCATCAACTGGGATAAGAGAAATGATCTCAACATAAAAAACGGCACACTTCACATTTAAGAGGAAGGATTGTTTCTTTACTGAGACACTCAGATGTTGTACACCAGTTTTTCACACCCAGTGCATCTGACATGTTTTTCCCTGGCTCATGCATGCGATAGAATAATCTCAGCACGCTCTTCCTTATCGATTTTATGTTCCACTTTAAATAATCCAAAGCTCCTCCGTGCAGGTTTTGACACAGCAAATTGCTCCCTTGGAAGCTAATTGCTGCAATCTTCGCCTGGAGAAAGTTTGAATCATATTCTAAGGTTCTACTCACCTTGTGACTTTAAACAAAACTCTATAAACATGATGTGGCATGTTGTGGGATGTTTTCAGCGCTGCATGCTGCAGTTGCAGGAGTTACAGTACAATAATAGTCCAGTGCAGTGGCAGTAAGGTGCTCTGCAAACAGCAGGAGGAATTTCACACCATGGAGAGACGTGCACACGTTACACAATCAGCTGCTGAGGCGTGAACCAGGGCCACTAGTGTTATCACCTTTCTAAATGCCAGTGTTACATTACAGTGGGCGGATGTGCCTTGTGCTGGCAGGAATTGAGACTATTTTAATGCATCAGAGCCACGTGCCAGAATCTGTATCCTCTGGGGAAATAGTTCAACCAAAAATCTTGTACTCATGCCAGTGTCATTCCAAACCAGAATGACTTTCTATCTGTGGGACACAAAAGGTGATTTTTTTTGTGTAGAAAATGGCCACTGTTTTCCATATAATGAAAGTGGATGGGACGGGTTCTGTCAAAAATGCAATATAGCATAAAACTCTGATACTGAAAATAGTCAATGTAAGTTATTGCATTATATTCCAAGTGTTCTGAAATGATGTCATAACAGAACAGGAACAGAAATGCATTGAAAATATTGCCCTCCACTGTAGAGGCCAAATCCATTAGTTGCTGTTATAGACATGTACACTGAAAAATATACATAAATTTTTTAGGATTTACTTTGAAACATTTTTCACTTAGAAATTGCTAGGGACTTTCCAAAGTTCAAATTTCAATAGTTACAAAGAATCGGCAAATAATACATTGAATTAAACATTAAAACGTACTCCTGTAATCTTTGTTTTATTTACAACTTTGTGAAAAATAATTTTGTACAGTGTAGCATTAGGTTTTATGTTGTCATGAACTGCATGGTGACACGAAGGTAGAGGATCCAAATGCAGTAGTTTATTGAAGGAGTAATCCACAAACGTCATCCAAAGGCAGGCAAAGGTCATACATAAATAGGCAATCCAAAACAAGGACAGAGTAAGGGGTTGAGGTTGAGTAATCCAGAAAACAGGAAGAATAACATGACAAGGAGCCAAGATACTGGAGTATACAAGGCTTAGAATTGCAGTAGACACATTCAAAACTTAGCAAAGAATGACAGTAGCTATGTTTCCATCACCCTATTTTAATGCGCATTTTGAAGTATCGCATGAGAAACGAGTGATGGAAACGCCAAATTTAGAATAAAAATCCCTTAATTCGGCAAAAGTTTTTACGCTCGCTTGAGGTGCTTTTTGACTTGTGCGAAAAAGGGTTGATGCGAATAATGGGAGATGGAAATGCATTTGGCGAATAAATTCCTCCAAGCGCATCAAAAAAGTCATGTGACTTTGCGCTATGGGACGGCAAAACCTGACTAACCAGCGGACCGATCTCATTCCACAGCATCTGAAATGTTGTTATGGTCATTTGGAAATGCACGAGCAAAGTCTGTCATCAAAGTATTTCTGTATAATTGCCTCCCAGAAATGTCTTACACGACTGCGTTCCCAAACAGCAGCATCCACCTCCGAAAGCAATGACCGCATTCATTGTGTTTCATCTGCTCGCTCTGAGGCGCAAGTAATTTATTATATATGAAAATTATATTCTCCTACTTTTCTTAGTGATTTATAGTGCCAGTTTATCAGGAAGTGACGATTTTGTTCTCTTTGAACGATGCTTATTCACAAATGTTTTATGCGATATTCCAGTTTTGCGCACAAGTTAAATTCTCAAATTTGGATGAAAACCAAGCTACTGAGAACCTGGCTTATATAGGGTGAGCTAACCATGCTAATGAGACACATGTGCAAACAATGAGCGCTGATTAGCAGCGGATTATGGGGAATGAAGTCCTTGATAGAGTGGCCGAAATCTGTGGACAACCAGGGCACTCCAGCTGGTGATCATGACATATGTCAATTAAGTCAAATATCATTGGCTCTCATTTGTATCTTGTGACCAAATGATATTTGCATTAAACATGATTATGGCACATTTATTGGCTGTATGTGATTTGAGAATTACAGTGAAGGTTAGATTTTTAGCAAATAAATTATGTTTAATATTTTCAGATTTTTTTTTTTAATGGCCTACTAAAGCAATTAAACGAGGTAATCACCATCATATATGGCTATAACGCACAATTGCGAGTGTGATATTGCTTTTCTGCAAGTAAATGTTTTGACAGACTGTAAATAGTAACGAAACGGCGTATATAAGTAAAGACAAACCTATAGTGTCTCAAAGACCCTCTTTTGTGTGAGACTACTTTTTATGCTAAAATGTCTATTAAATCTATAAACATAAAGTTATATCATTATAGGTCCCCATGCTTTGACCAAACAGACAAATTATATAATCAGTGTTGTTAGCTGAACCCTCACCACCAAACTTCTTGCTGCAGTTGGCTCACACAAAATAGCCTAAAAGTTAACTTTATTTCATTCTTGATGTAATGTCAACTTTTTCTACATTTAATAATCAATAAATCTTTAAAATAGAGTTTGCATTAAAAAAAAAGAATGTGAAACATTGAAAATTCCAATGCTTGTTGGACTGTTATAGTAGCACTTATGCAATGCTGCTCAACCAATCAGATCAAGGACCAGAACTAAATGTTGTATAATTTGTGATGCTTTTAAGGTGTTTTTTTGTCATTTTGAAACTTAATAGCCCCAATTTATCTTGAGCTACTAAGATATTCTTCAAAATTTCACCTTTCTGTCGCCCAGAATAAAATAAGTCATTTGAGTTTGTAACGTAATTAGTAATGATGACAGAATATTTATGTTTGATCACGTTCATCATATCATATCATCAGCTCGTGTTTTCTGTCTCCTCAGATTCGTCCCTGGCCGAGGAAGGCGAGGGTCATCGGATCCGGTGGCAGCGTTCCTCTACAAATAGCTCCAGTTCACAGAAATCTCCGAGGAACCGTAAGGAACGGCGCAACCGCAAGCGAGGCCGGAGCAGCCAGGACTGCCGTTTGGAGAGAAAAGAGATGAGGGTGCGTGATCTGGGCCTCGGCTACGACTCGGATGAGATCGTGCTGTTTAAGTACTGCGTGGGGACGTGCATGAGCGCCCGTAAGAACTACGACCTTGCCCTGAAGGTGCTGACAGATAACGGCAGTATTCCAAGCCGCAAGGTGAGCACTCAACCCTGCTGCAGACCCACACGCTTCGAGACCATCTCTTTCATGGACGCCCAGACGAGTTGGCAGACCATCAAATGGCTTTCAGCAGCCAACTGCAGCTGTGTGGGATGAGAGAAGCCCAGGAGATGCAGCCGGTAAAATCAATCCAAAGCTCCGGTATAGAAAGCGAGGAAATTCCAGTGCAAGGAATCGGATGCAGCGCTCCTGATGATGCACTACAAACCCAGCGAATCTGCTACCGTCAGCACGGGAGCCACAGGAATACGGGACGTCCTGCAGGGAGACAGTCGGAAACCGTAGGGATTTGCATCATGTGACCTCAGAGAGCTAAAAACTGGACTTGTGAAGCGAGTCGTCAGATTCCTGCTCCAGACTGCATGGAAAGTTTGTGAAAAGTAACTTGAAGGCCTACATTTCACATTATCTGCCTCTAGGTGTTATGAGATTGAGAAACTGGAGATGTTTTAAGAACGTGGATACCATGAAGGTTCATTATAACAGAACAGAAGGTGCTTTTAATTCACTTATCAGCTTAGCATGTGTGTTTAATATACACATACTTTCCTTAAGCCATGTGCACATTACAAGACTGAAGCACGTCACCTTTTTATGCTTGTGTGTATAGTCTACAACAAAAAGTTCCAGGTGTTTTTCAGACACAGGCCAAACATTTGTTCATGCAGCAGATCTCCAGTTTGCAGGCCGGCTCTGAATGCTAAGTGGTGGATTTCTGCATCGGCTCTTTATATTGATGAAATAGTGCTTGGTTACACTGCATGTCTGGACGTATGCCCAGTTATAACACTCTCTTCCATCATCTGATCATCATTAGATGAATTACTGCTGCCATGATCGCTAAAAAATGTACACAAACTATTTTTAACTCTTTTCAACTCTTTTCACTTTGAAACAAAATTCCGCCTGCTTTCCATAAGCAGTGCACGTGTTGAATTTTGTGAATAATGTTGTAATGTCTATAATAGGCCTGTTTTACATAGAAATGAATCATTCTTGGATTTAAAAGAATGTCAATGACCTAATTTACTCTATTGTTCAAAAGTTTGGGGTCAGTATGATATTAATACCTTTATTCAGCAACAATGTATTAAACTGACTGAAAGTGAGAGTAAAAATATTTATAATGCTACAAAAGATTTAAATTTCGTATAAATGCCCTTTTGAACTTTCTATTCATCAAAAAATCCTGAAAAAAACATTCTGGTTTCCACAAAAAAATTAAGCAGCACAATTGTGACCCTGGAGCACAAAACCAGTCTTAAGTCGCTGGGATATATTTGTAGCAATAGCCAAAAATACATTGTATGGGTCAAAATTATCAATTTTTCTTTTATGCCAAAAATCATTAGGATATTAAGTAAAGATCATGTTCCATGAAGATATTTTGTACATTTCTTACCATAAATATATCAAAACTTAATTTTTGATTAGTAATATGCATTGCTAAGAACTTCATTTGGACAACTTTAAAGCTGATTTTCTCAATATTTTGATTTTTTTGCACCCTCAGATTCCAGATTTTCAAATAGTTGTGTCTCGGCCAAATATTGTCCTATCCTAACAAACCATACATCAATGGAAAGCTTATTATTTATTCAACTCAATTTCGAAAAATTGACTCTTATGACTGGTTTTGTAGTCCAGGGTCACAATTGTTTTCAGCAATGATAATAATATATTCTCGAGCGGCAAGTCAGCATATTAGAATGATTTCCGAAGGATCATGTGACACTGAAGACTGAAGTAATGATGCTGTACCAGCGCAGATTAAACAAGACTGCAGGTCGTTAATGAATAATATGCAGGTTTTTGCGTGCAAAACTGTTTAGTGAGTTCACCCGTGAGTGTTTAAATGGCTCAGGTTGACTTGTGACCATCTTGTAATGTGCTCTTGGCGTTATACACTTGCACAAACACAACCGACAGCTAACCAGTTATCCTGATGCCATATTCCATAAACATTGCTATCAAGAAATACCTCTTTAAATTCAAACTTCTTTGATCAACATTGTTATTTTGTTTCACTGCTCGAGTGGATGTCTGATTATGGACTGGATCTTTGTCAGGGTACGTGACATTTGATTTGTCAGTTAAATGAAAAGGTGTCCTGGCTAAAGTTCGCAGCACACAGCACTGTACCGGTTTACCAAAATGTATTTTAATTGAGACATTGTCACATTTCATGTTTTTGTTCTATGTTTTTGGGTGTTGACTTATTGTTAGGTGAATGAAATACCAAAGCAATAGATAGATAAATAGCAGATGACCTCAGGTAGGGACAGTGAGCAGTAGAAATGCAATCTGTGGTTTACACCTCTATAATCGACCGTCACGTGCTTCTATTCCATTTCTCACACTTACTGTATTAATCTCATGGTTTACTTTACTCGTATATCACTTGTAATGTTCTCAAAGACACTATAACTACCTGTGAACTTATTCACGCTAAATTCAATAGAAATAAACAGGACATTTGACCAATTGTTTAAGCCAATTAAGTTTTTGACATTTTCATGATATTTTTATTTTCATCAATTCAATACATTTCCCCCAAAATTCACATTCTCAATAATGTAATGTGAAAAATTAATGATGCATAACTTTTACATTGTATTTATGCATTATGGTACAGCAGTATTTGTTGTACATGCTTTTTTTACTGTAGTACATAACATGACTGTCACAGTAATGAAAAACCTAATCAATTTGCATTATTTTATTTTATTTTTATTTTTAAATGTGACCAGTCAGGCGATTCATCCTTTTTTTTTTGGCATTTTATGACTAAGGGAATTTCAACAACAAAATTCCAGGACGCAGTTCGAAGTTCCCATGAAAGGGAACATCATACAGTAGACACCAGTTTAACCTAATGTTTTGTTAGATTACTTGCAGTGTTTTGGCCCTGTTTGTTTCTTTTCTGCATTTCTGTTTTTTGACTCGTAGATCATAGATCTAATAGATTATCTACTATACAACCCAACATTTGAAAGACGTCATACAGGGAGAGGCTTTATTCATCATGTCATGTTCTTCACTGACACTTCACTCACCTTTATATCAAACGCAGTAATGCTGTTCTGATAATCTGGAAGGTTTTGGTCGGTTTTGTTCCTCTGAGATCTGAGGGAAGCAGGTTTAGTCTTGAACTGCTCTTTTTGTTTCCCAGCGGCGCAGTGAATTCTTTTCCTTCAGGATGGCATCATTTTACCCTTTGGATGCTATGCATCCCCTGCTTTATTTAAGGGAAATTACTGCTATTGTTTGATGTATTTATTGTCATTTTTTTTTCGTATACATGTTATCATAATTATATTTTTTATTATTTATAAAATGTATATACCTGGAATTTATTGCTCAGATTTTTATACAGATGATGCATTTAAAGAGAGATACATTTTATCTTTGTGTGTCATACCACGTGGCTCATTTTGTGTTTTGCTTTGCACCAACATTTTCATACCAGACAAGTCACAGTTTCTCTCTCTAAACCACTATTAAAAAAAAAACAATAATGCATTTTCGAACTAATATATGTTATACTAAATGTTATTGCGATAGTATGTTAACTTGTTTGAGGCCTCGTTTCCGTATGAATGGTGTGTCTGAATGCTCTCACAGCACAACATGTTTCCACAAAACACAGACTGAAGCGTCTGATCATGCCGCATGCTGTTAGTGTCTGGGTCTTTTAGAACAAAAGTTGAGTGAAAGCATGGGATCGAGGCAGCTGTGCAAAATGCAATGGAGATATTTATGTTCTCCGGGGCTTTAGCAATGCTGAACTACTATAATTGTACTTGCCTTTTCTGTTATTTTTCACACAAGAGATGATGAATTCATGATATTTGACCCCTGAGAATCAGAATGCACAAGACCCTGCTGCTGCTGTCAACGTAAATAACACAACTGCGGCATCTAGTGGACAGTCACAGTGGACGTTTATATCAAATATGTGCAAAACATTCAGACAAACCTTAGAACTAAGAAGAATCTAATAGAATCTATAAATGCATATTAAGCACATAAACCTTAAGGAAATTTCAGTTGTTTAAAACTATCATTTACTGTTATTAAAATAAAATCACCAAGACATTATAACTTATATATTTCCATTTTGATGCCATGGGCTCACTTACACTAACAAGTAATGACAAATCCCGTAATGTAATAAAAATAATAATACATATTAATCATATCAAATATAAAACACGTTGTTTACCATTCTTTATATCGATATATGTTTAAACATATTTCTATATATTTATATTCTACTGATATAAATATTAAAATTATATATTTATAATAATATTAATATAAAACGCTAAATTGGTTTGCGAACTCGCCGGAGCAGTATTTATTTTCGAAACGCCGTAGTGTTGTGTGAACTCTGCGCGGGACTCTCAAACATGCAGGTGTTTCATAACGAAAACAAATCGCATCTCTTTAAGATGCATTAAAGATTGCATCTCAATAAATTAGAATGTCGTGGAAAAGTTCATTGACATGGAAAGAATATTAGAAATGTCCAAATGTTTTCCATCACGTCCTTTATGTCAATAAACGGCAAACCCGTCCAGTATTCAGTTGTTACATATTAAGTCTTAATTTGAGATTGACAACAAATAATTTAAGTAAACCTCACTCGCAACCTTTCTTTCCAACACATCCATGTTTTGAGCAACTTTAACGATGCACAGTTGCACCAACGAGCCTCCATCTGAAATCCCCAGTTCTGCTCTAGAGAGTGTTTTCTGCACCGGAGCGTGTGCTTGATACATTTCTACAGTTGTGCCTCCGTCACGTGTTTGGGAAATAAAAATGTATTCGAAGGAAATATCGGACGGCAAAAGTAGCTATTCGTCCAGGTGGCGCTCGGCGGCTCAGAAAGATGAATCTAATCATTATCGCTGCATTGTCTTTTAATTATTTTTTCGCTCATGTGGGATATTTATACACTATAGAGTATAATAGCTTAAATGTATATAGTACAATAATTAATGCCTGATCGACAAATGCAAAGCTGCTAGCATAAATCTCTATAAAATTAACTGTATAAATCGTACCTTTTTAATCACTCACGATTGCGATTGGTCCAATCAGCCCAGCGCAGAGAAAAGTAGCAGATACCACGTGACAAAACATTTTTATAATTCACGTATTTAATAATTTACATCTGAATAATAACTTAATATCCATTGAGCTAAGAACACTCGGTAAATACAGAACTTCTAATTCCGCCAGTTAAAACAATCTTATTTCATGTCAATTTCTATTCTAGCTGCTCAAATTCTACGGAAATAACGCTGATTGGTTCAATTTCTATCGACTTTAACTTCCGGGCGCTGATGTGGCCAATGAAACACGCTGTAGTGGTGCAAGTCCCGCCTAACAGAGCAAATCCGATAGGAAAGACGTCAGGATGTTTAAAGCACTTCTGCAATTTACTGATTGATTACATGAAAAAAAAAAAAAAAAAAATGGGTAAAATAAAATAAAATTTAATTTCAAATCACATGTTATATATATATATATATATATATATATATAACCGAGCGCTGAGATGCTCCGTTTATTTGACTGACTGGAAAACCTTGTGGGCCACCTGCAGAAAACAAACAGAGCAGAACAAGTTATAATGAATATAAAAAATAATTTTAAACAGTTAATTCAAAAACAAAAATTCTGTCACAAATTTATAATTTTGGGAGAATTTTTCACTGAAAAAAGTAGCAGCATACAAGTTTGTTATGACAAACGAGAGAATAAATAATGATAGAATTTATAATTTTGGTTAAACTACTGTTCGAAGTTAGGTGTGTGACTTCAAACCTAATCTGTAAACAAGTCACCAGCATCTTAGCAAAGTCAAAGACTCTAATCTAAACCTCCGTAGCAATCACTGACATCTAACATCCAGAGCACCAGCACTCACACAGTGGTCACGAGCGTGCAGGAAGTCAAAGAGCTCCTCCGTACAGTCTTCCGTTGTCTCTGAGCGCGAGCCGACCCGCGTCTCGCACGCCTCGAGCCGCTCACGAGTGTGAACGCAATGCTCTGTCTGCTCACACTTCTCCCGCACCGTCTCTAATGGGTCCTGAGGAGCAAACATTCAACAACAATCTTCATCCAACTCAGTATGCATAGACATCAAGACATTACGAAGATGCACATCATCTATGATATGAGACTTGAGACATAACGTTCGGTCTTGGGATTGACTGAAATGAAAGTGAATAAGAACTGGTAAATAAGGACACGAGCGAAATGTAAGGATACGTGTCAAATTTATTACAGACTTACAATTCTAGGTGGCACCATAAATTCAGAAAATCATCAAAACTGCACAGCTGTGTTCACAAGGCATCCACAAGATCTACTTTTTCAGATGTGACGATTTTGGCCATGTTCTTCGTACATGTTATGGAGCCTGCCATATTGCTGCATGCAGATGCATTTTCTTTGAATTGGGGGTGAAATTACATTGTCACTAACGTTTTCATGATATATATATATATATATATATATATATATATATATGTATGTATGTGAAATTATAAGTAAGATGATTAGTATATATAGCTATATATCCAAAGTGGCTTACAGAAGACTGATTCTTGATCAAGGGCATGACAGTATCCATTAATCACTTTTGAACAACTGCTAAATATAATTTTTAATTAATTTTAACTTATTTGGACATACTATGCCAATATAATATTGCTTTATAATACAAGACATACCACCATGTCCTCCTCCTCTTCTTCTTCCTCCTCCTCCTGAACACAACACAGTGTATTATTTGGCTACATATAAATGCTTATGTACATAAATAGTATGAAAACAACAACAACAACAACAACAACAACAACAACAACAACAACAACAACAACAACAACAACAACAACAACAAGTATTTACTCATACAAGACAAAGGCAAAATCTCCCGCAACAGTTTAGACAGCAGAAGCATAAAATAACAGTAAATATGTACATTAGGTTCAGCGTATAGATCAGGCTCGGCCCATCAACCAGAGCGGATTTACATAAAGCGGCTTCTTTAACACACTAAATGACATTTAAACCGCTCTGTAAAATAGTATAGGCTACTATACCTCCTCTGGCTCTCCATTCGTGATCATTTTATCTTCGAAAACCATGATTTCAGCTGAGTTTTCCCTGATGTGACCCTCTGCGGACTGTGATATGCGCCGATGGAGGACAGCGTGACCCTTTCCGGAAGTTGTAAGTGCTTTCGTGCAAAGAGAGACGGTCCACCTCTGTCAACTTCCGGTTCACGCTGTTTAGCCACTTCAGCTGTAAATAAACATATTTAGAGTCCTGCCATCATCGGTCTGTGCGGATCATTCTGTATTCGACACAAATTCTCAAAATAGTGAAGTTATTTTTTTTTATTGCAATCTTTAGAACAATGAACATACAAGGGCAATAACATATAGGCTAAATTACATCAAAACAAATACAATAATAAGCAAAAATTATAATAAAAAAATAATAAAAGGAAAGCAATAAGAAAATCACATGTCCATAAACAAGTACAAATAGTTACAAATTATTCAAAGAATAGATTTAAGACTTTAAAATATTTTACAGTTTTTTCGCCTTGTTATTTCTTGCTTCTTTTAATGTGTGCAGGTAGTGGCCTATTTCTATTTTAAAATGAGTAAAAACTTTTTTTTTATCACTGTCCATTTACATTTGTGAATAAAGAATTTTCTATATATAATGAGTAAATTCACATTATACCAAATTTTGAAGTCAACAGTATAGCATCCTTTTCTTTGAGTTGCAATTCAATCTTAGTATTTTTTAACAAAAATACAAATAAAAAATCACAGCAAAATAGTTTTTTATAAATACATAAAATAAATGGACACTACTCTCATTTTCCTCTTTACAGAAAACACACTTCAAGTCAATGTCTTTACAAAACTTTGCAGAAATATAATTCAATACAAAAGAAATAAATAATACTGAACAAAGAACATATGGAGCAATACAGAGGAGAGACGAAAAAATTAACAAATTACAATTGAATTAAAAACTGTTCTATAATACGAGATGTCTTCAGAGCTTTTTTATTAGAGGAGACTTTTTCAAGTGATGATAATAATAATAAATATAGATCAGAAGCAAATATTTTGCAGCTGGGTTTAAATGTAAGGTATCTAGCTTTGTGGATATGGAATTTACCCATCATACAAATAAAGTTTAAGACATCGTTTAACTCCTTATTGTTAGAAATATCAGAACGGAAAAGAACCTTACTGATGGAAATACTACAGAGCTGGTGGAACACAAGAAATAGAAGCTGATATTTGAAGCCAGAGTTGTTTAGAATAATAACAGAAATAGAATAAATGAGCAGAGTGGAGAAATATTATGGTTAAGTTGACTTAGATATTTATTACAAGGGTATTAATGACGATTGCTTTTAAAATGAATTTCTTTTACTTTATTATTAAACAACATTTTTTTTTTGACAGTCCATACCTTTAAAAAATAATGTTTGGTTAAAGTGCTGACCATTTATTTGACCCTCTAACTCTAGCACTCTCTATTTTAATTCTATTCTTAAAAAAAAAACTTGCCCCGCTCCAACTTTCATCATTCCATTTCCTGTGCAGATTAGTGATGGAAATTTTGATTCTTTCAAGAGATTCGTTCATTTTCAGTTCGTTCACCAAAATTACTAAATTGGCAACACTGAGGGCGTATTCGTTCACTACATTCAACAAATCACATGGTCCGTCACATCTCATACTCGAAGGCTATTGGCTCGAGGTTTAGTCATTCTTTGACAGGATGAAACAGTCCACAGAGCTACCCGGTTCACTGATCTGCGCATGCGCTGCTGTGGAGGGAGGAATTTCAGTGAACGAGAAATATGAGTCAATGGATCACGTGAACGATTCGTTCACCTAAAAGATTCGTTCAAAAAGAACGATTCGTTCACGAACGTAGCAACACTAGTGCAGATGGAAATCAGATCCCTGCATAAGAGGAAGACTACGAGCTGCGCTCAAAATTGCCTAAAAGATCCTGACAGGGAGAAAAGCTGTGATATCCTTAGGTGCAGGTAGCTAGGTAGCCTAGGTAACATGCATTTAAACATTATATATATTTAATATATTTAAAACTTTTTTGCATTTATCAATTATTTGTTGTATATAAATGGCAAATCAAATGTCAGTTTTGAATCAAACCATACCCCCAAATATCTTATCACATTCACTTGTTCAAAAGGTTTACCGTATAGCTTTAATCTAATATTAGGACTTTCTCTCTTTTTTGAAAAACAAATTACCTGTGTTTTCGACACTGATAAACGAAATCCCCATTTATCTGTCCATTTTTCCACTTCATTAATTGCATTCTGCATACTTTTAACCACATATTGAACATTACTACCTCTCTTCCACAGATCTCCAAGTGGAGCTCTAGTGCGGACAGTTTCTTTTGATGTCTTTCACTATCAGTGTTGCCAAGTCCGCGGTTCTCCCGCGGAATTGGGCTACTTTGTCACTGTTTTTGCATTAGCAATAAAATTGTTGCCTCTAAAAACCAGTGGTTAAAGGAACCCTAACCTGTCAGCGTTGATCTGCGTTACATTGTAAATGTTCTGCTGCCAGCTGTTGGCCTGGAGTACAAATAAAAATAAAATAAAGTAGAAATAAAAACAGGTTAAGATGTATTGATTGGGGCGTCAAGCGTCACTCATTGGAAAAAATATATTTCGCATTAATTAGGTCAACTATAGATTATGGATGTATAGCATATGGGTCAGCGTCAAAAAGTTTCCCACTTCATTAAGTGCATTCTGCATACTTTTAACCACATATTGAACATTACTACCTCTCTTCCACAGATCTCCAAGTGGAGCTCTAGTGCGGACAGTTTCTTTTGATGTCTTTCACTATCAGTGTTGCCAAGTCCGCGGTTCTCCCGCGGAATTGGGCTACTTTGTCACTGTTGCCGCGGGTTAAAGCGACCCCGATAACGTGAAATTATTTAGCCCCTGGAGTGCGAATTTTACCAGGGGAAGGAACCCCGCCAAAAACGTGTATTTTACCTCCCCCGGAACGCGATTTTTAACGGGGAGCCCCACTCAAAATGTCATTGGGCTAGTTTTGAGTAGCAATTGGGAGGGTTTTGTTGTGAAAACCTGGCAACCCTGTTCACTATGGCCGGGTTCTTAAAAACACCCGGTGACTCACAGCTCATGAGAGCACGATCGCCACACACACACACACACACACACACACACGCACTGAGCAGCAGTTATGGAGCGCTTTAATGTGCAGCAGCTTGAATTAGACATGGATATTAACTGGACGCCGGTGATTGCAGCCACAGTTTGCGGTACAGGTGCATTATATCTCTTCTTGAAATGGAGAAATTACCAGAAGATTCAGAAGAAAATACTAAACGCACGGAAAAGACGAGATACATCTCTTCTACAGGCTGAACAAGCGGTGCAACAATTTAAAATACAGGTATAAAAACTAACATGCATCTATTATTAATGCAATATACATGGAATATGCATTGTGTGTAGAGTAAGTGTTTATGAATGTGCCTGTCGTGTATAAAAATGATAGTGTCACATAATATGGGGTAAGTTGTCACAATGGAATCTTCTGCTACTGTCAATCTTTAAGCTAAATGTAAACAGTAAAGTTTATGTAACTGTACAAATGGAAGCTGTAACAAAATCCACTATATTTTCCATTCTTGTGCCGCTCAAATAGAGTAATTAAACACATGTAAAAGATATTTACATATTTAAAACATATTTTTGATAATTACTCAAAAACAATTCCAAGTAAAATATACTTGTAAGTTCAAACTTTAATTTTTGCAAGCTTGAATTGAGTACTAATAGAGATTTTTTTATTTGATTTGATTTTATTCTTGCCTGCACTAAATCTGTAGTATTTACTTCACCACAGAATAATTTTTATCAGTGCAGTCTGCTTTTTATAGAGAATCAGATAAAGACAAAGTCTATTTTCACTATATTGTTGACTCTTTTCTGAATGGCGGTGAGTGTGGTGTAGTTCTCCATTTTTACATAACTGATGTTACAAGAACATTATGATACTGTAATTTTAGTTTAAACTAATTTGACACATTTAACTAGATGTTTGGAAACCAACTTATAAAATCACACTGCTAGAGAAAAAAAGCATTTGTGTAATTGGACTTTTGACTCAAAACCTTCTAGTTACTCAGATCAAGCACTTGAGACAACTAGCCCCAGTCTCCTCTATTATATATTGATTTATTTAAATATGTGATAGTTGCTTCTCTCGTCTTTCCAGAACCCAGACTTTGAGAGCAGCTCTATAGTGTCTCTGTCTTTGCCTGAGCTCACTGGGAAACTCAAGGACGGCTCTCTGCAGCCAGACGCTGTGCTTTATGCCTTAATGGAAAAGGTTGGGACTGCTGCCATATTTTACATGTGGCTAGTGTATGATATTTATGAGTTTATGGCTAGCTTCAGAGGTTTACAATTTTGAGACATTGAGCTGTCTTGTGTAATCTATTCTGTACAACATTTACTAGTAGTTTTACTTATATTTTACTTATATTATAAATGTTAGCTATAGTAATAATAAAAAAACATCTCTCCTCTTAAAAGAGGATAAGCAATAATATATGTGACCCTGGACCACAAAAACGAAATTGAGATTTATACATCCTCTGAAAGCTGAATAAGCTTTCCGTTGATGTATGGTTTGTTATGATAGGACAATATTTGGCTGAGATACAACTATTAACTATTAACATTACACAACTCAACAAAGAGTTTTCTTTTCCTGCTGGCCCTGTGCACTTTTTCACACGGATCCCAAAGTAAAGAAAGCAATATATGATATATATATATATATATATATATATATATATCATATATTGCTTTCTTTACTTTGGGATCCGTGTGAAAAAGTGCACAGGGCCAGCAGGAAAAGAAAACTCTTTGTTGAGTTGTGTAATGTTGTACTTCAAAGGCTCTGGAGGTGAACAAGAATCTGAACTGCAGCACTGAGATCTTAATGGAGTCTGTGGCACAGCTGGAAGACATCAAGTCTCAAAAGAAAGGTCTTCTGTACGGAGTGCCCATCAGCATCAAGGACAACGTCGCATATGAGGTGAATATGATGGTTAGACAGGTTCAGAGAAGTGTCTTCCTGTTTGAGGTGTATGTAACATCCTGTTTGTGTGAGCAGGGTCATGACACTTCCTGTGGTGTGGTGAGTAAGTTGGATCAGCCTGCGCTCGTGGACAGTGTGGTGGTTACAGTGCTGAAGAAGCAGGGCGCGATCCCGTTCATCAAGACCAACATACCACAAGGTCTTCTCAAGTGAGTAAACACTATATCATTCTGGGGAAAAAAATTAAATGGAAAATCCTGGTAATATCAAATGATTTGCAGGCCAAGAAGAGTCAGAAAAAAATTTATCTTAAACCAGCAAGAGTGTATGAAGAGACCGTGCAGTTAGTAGCTCATTTGCTGGAGCTTAGTCATAAAAGGTCCTTTTTTTTTTTTGCAACATTATTCATGATATTTAAGCTCATTTATCCTCCCTCTGACAACTGTCAATGTAAAATCTCATTTTCAACAAGGAAAAAATGATATATTATTTATATTGTAAAGAACAGTTGTAAGTATAAAACAATGTTTGTTGTTGAATTTGAATTTAATTTTTGCTGATTTTAATAAAATATTGTGTCCAGACAGGATGAAAACTGAAACCACAAAAAACCTTTTCACTTGAAATTAAAATAAAATATATATTAAAAAAACTTATTATATTTCAGCTGGTTGCCAAGGCAACATTTCTAATTTTTGTTTGGTTTAACTTGATAAACTATAATTATTACATCTAAAAGTGAAAAAGAAATACAAAACCATATTGATATATTTTTTTTGTAAATGCCAAAAACATACAACAAAATTACTACAGCTTTAACTAAAATTAACCTGAAACCAGAAATAGAAAATGAAGATATTGAATGAAAACTGTAATAGAATCTCAATGATACTAAAACAACAATGTGCAACATTGAGAATTTGGGGGCAAACATGCAATGTCACAATAAAAAAAAAAAGCTCTTTAAGATAGGTTTCATTTGATTTCATTTCATTATTTTTTTCCTTTTATAAAGAATATAATTTCTTACTTTTTCCAGTAGCCTTTATTCATGAAATTCAACTGTTCACCTCACAAATCAATTTATGGTGATACTAAAACAACAATGTGCAACATTGAGAATTTGGGGGCAAACATGCAATGTCACAATAAAAAAAAAAGCTCTTTAAGATAGGTTTAATTTGATTTCATTCTTTATTTTTTTTCCTTTTATAAAGAATATAATTTCTTACTTTTTCCAGTAGCCTTTATTCATGAAATTCAACTGTTCACCTCACAAATCAATTTATGTGTTACTATTTTGAGACATTTATCTGTGGAACAGAGGCATACAGCCCAAGGGCAAATATTCCTATAACTAGTTGGTGCTTTCTAAAAGTACTTCAGTTCTCTCCTGCAGACCTCAGTATTCATAACAGAACAGATTTTTATTGCCATCTGTTAAACTTATGGTATTATGACATTATGGTCTGCTATTACATGGGAATGTATAAGATCTAAGGTGTAACTTATGCTGAAACCATGATTTTCCCAAGATAAGACCCCTGTACAGTTCAAAAAACAAAGAGTGGTTTAACACCAGTCATAAACACCTGGGGCCCCACAATCATTATACATTTTATGAGAAGAAAAAGTTGATTATAATGATCTCGATCACAAATGCCAAGTTTCAGGGGTCAACTAGGTTAGAAGCTTTTTTATATACATTTTATGAGAAGTGATGATCTCGATCACAAATGCCAAGTTTCAGGGGTCAACTAGGTTAGAAGCTTTTTTCACCACTCAGGAAGAGAGAGAGTGAAGGTTCTGGAAAGCTACTTTGTACCTTTGTATCCACTGTTGTTACCAACTCAAACCCTCTGTGTTTGTATCTACTGTAGTTATGACTGCAGTAACCCCATTTATGGGCAAACCTTGAACCCCTGCAACCTTCAGAAGTCCCCTGGTGGTTCATCCGGAGGGGAGGGAGCTCTGATTGGAGGAGGCGGCTCTTTTCTAGGCATAGGCACTGACATTGCTGGGAGCATTCGTATCCCAGCATCCTTCTGTGGGATTTGTGGATTTAAGCCCACAGCAAGGAGGATAAGGTTCATATGCATCTTAAATCTCATTTGTGTGAGGATACTGTATGCGGTGAGGAAGAGTTTCATATTTCAAAGCAAAGGGTTTACAATAGGTTTTGGAAGTGTAATGCTTGTTACAGTCATTGAAAATTTTAAAGATTCTGTCCTACAAATAACCTCTTGAGTTCTATAAATTCCCTTGTGTCTACTCAACATAAATCATAAAAATTTATATATGTTGAGATATTGTTATGTGTTAAAACAGTAACAGGGTTAATCTGGTGTTTCATTTAGCCATTACTAGCATGTGCTCAGGTATTTAGTAGAAAAAAAATTCAATGCTTGTATTCTTGCAAATCTCCAGTTTTAAATAATCACTTATTTGCTATAGAAAATCAAGGTATCAGGGATGATCATTTAAAAGAGAGAGAGAGAAATATATATATATATATATATAGTAGCCTAATTACTAATGTAATAATGTTTCATACAATAACCATAATGTAATGTCCTTTATTAATTGCATATGTGCGGCTCAATCTCAAAAACATGTCTAGGTCATATTTTCATTGACATGTAAATAATGTCACATTGTAAAAATGCTTTATTTTATTCAAGAAATATATAAATTCTTGTTACCTGTTTTTGAATTTGAGGTGAACATTTCCTGTTCCAATCTTGGCATGATATTGACAGGTTTTGTGAAAGTCACCTTTAACCTTAATCTACCTGTTTCTCTTGTTCTCTGTTTTGCTTTTTTTTTTTATCATTTATCTTTAGTGTTTGTGGAATCAGTTCTTGCGTCAAAGGCCAGAAATCAGGTGAGATCATGTTTATCATCATGCTGTTCTAGTCCTGAACTTTACACCTACAGAACATCAGGTACTGTCTATCGTGTAATTGTAGCATTGTGCTGGTGTGTTTGCAGTGTCGTCCTCTCTTGGCCCTTTGGCAAGAGATGTCGAGAGCTTGGCACTGTGTATGCGGGCACTGCTCTGCCAGGACATGTTCTCCTTAGACCCCACCGTCCCTCCCATACCATTCAACCAAGAGGTTGCATATTAAATATCACACACCAAAGATGCCTGTATTTGTGATGTGTAATGCAAATGCAGAATCTATGATACTTTGCTCTTGTTAAACAGGTGTATGAGAGCTCCGAGCCCCTGAGGATTGGTTATCATGAGAACGACGGGTATCTGCAGCCGTCTCCGAGCATGGCCAGGGCCTTCAGGGAGACTAAGGACCTGCTGGAGAGAGCGGGGCACACGGTACACAGACACACTGCCTTAACAGTTATGTAAACCAGTGGCAGATTGTAGGTAAGAAAGAAAATGCCCTTTTCAAACCACATAACAGTGGTTATGAATTGGTCATGAAAGTCTGAATGGTTTTCAGTCCACTGTAGTGGACACCATACATCTGAGGGTTAAAAGCTGTGTCAAAACACTTGAAAAACTGCTCTGATGTTCTGGTGTGTCGTTCACATTTTAGCTGGTTCCATTGCAACCCCTGCGGCTCTACCATGTCTTCCATGAGTTGACTGTCAGAGGGGTCATGGGTGACGGAGGTCGTACCCTCATCAGTCATCTGTACGTCTGTTATCAGCACATTTAGATTGTCATTAAAGGCACTGTAGCCACATCTTATTCATAGTAACCATGTGTCTGTTGTATATTGTATGTGTTTTGTGTGATTTCAGGAAGCCAGGCCCCATTGACCCGTGTCTCCGCGATCAGTACATCGTGTTGAGCACTCCAGGCTTCATAAAGAGGCTAATTTCTGTTGTTCTCAAGCCTTTTGTGAGTGATGAAATTGCAATTGTTTCCTGCTTCTCATTTGCATCTAATTAAGCAATCAGTTGTTTTGGAAAGAGGATATTCAACCTATTATGTTTTTCTCTGGTTTTGATGTTTGTACTCTTCAGTGTCCACGGATGTCTGCAAGCATAGATGCAACTCTTGGAATTGGGTCAGTTATAGAGATGCACATTTTATTCATTTGAATAATGAACATAATTATGTTGATAAATATTATTTGCTAGAGTGTTATCTAAGTTGGTTACAATTACTTTTTGTTTTTTTTGTTTACAATTTAAAAGTTTTAGAAAAATTTGAAATACACTGCCGCTCAAAGTTTGGGATCAGTACGATTTTTTTCAAAGAAATAAGTACTTTTATTCAGCAAGGATGCATTAAATTGATAAAGCAGCAATAAAAATTTGCATAATTAAAAACAAAAAGTTAAAAATGCTGTTTTTTCTAATCTTCGTACTCATTAAAGAATCCCAAAATACATTTTATCATGTGAAATATGAAGCAGTACAACTGTTTTCAACATTGATAATAATCAGAAATGTTTCTTGAGCAGCAAATCAGCATAGAATGATTTCTGAATGTAACCTTTGACTCACTTAATGAGCTCACAAGTAAACCATATACGAATAGACAAGCAGTCAAAACGGTGTTTGTTGCAAATGCTTTTACACAGCAGCTTTATTAAAAATAACAAACTTATTGAACAAATAAAAAAATGTTTTTTTAATAACAAAAAAACACCAGTTCGTCCAACTTCAGCTTCACACAGAGTATTTTCTCTCACATAATTTAGTGTACATTATGCTTCTTAGTTGGTATATCCTTTCTGACCACACATTTCACCTTTCAGTTTCCCGTTCTATCCTTCTAATCTGCTTCCTTTAAAACATCCGGATCATGTGACACTGAAGACTGGAGTAAAATTCAGCTTTGATCACAGAAATAAACTACATTTAAGAGTATATTCAGATTTTTTTTAAAAAGTTAAATTGTAATAAAATTTCACAATATTACTGTTTTTGCTGTATATTGATAAAATAATTGCAGCATTGGTGAGCAGAAGAGACTTCTTTCAAAACATAAAAAAAACACTTATCAATCACAAACTTTTGAATGGAAGTGTATTTTCACCCAAAAATTAAAAAAAGAATGATTTACTTTTAAAATTAATTATTTACCCTTCAAAACCTAAAAAATTACTCTTTTTTTTTTTTTTCTCTTGTTAAACATAAACAACACAGCAAACAAAAAAACACCATAATATATATTAACAGTCTTCAGAAGTCTGATAGCTTTGTGTTTGTGCAGAATTTAAATGAATTTTTGGGTTCATTTAATATATAATATATTTAAATTATTTAACTTTTTTCTTCCTTTTTTAAGGTCTGTTGCAGAATTGTGGAGACAACATGTAAATATTGAGGTAGTTATTTATTATATTGATTTCGTAATGTGGATTTTCAACAGCATGTAAATGATTATCAACTTTATCAAGGGAAAAAGAGCTGGTGATGTTTTGGAACTGAGGGGGGCTTATTGCTATACTACATTAAACCATGCAAAGCAAGTTTAATCATTGCTAGAAAAAAATTAAAAGCCATCCTGATGAAAACCAGCATACACCTTCATGGCTCCTTCACATCGGCATATCCTTACTCAATCAATAGCTGTTGCACAATTCTCATCTAAAAATCAAGATCTGCTAAATAGGTCTGGCACAACTTCCACAAACACACCTCACACCTTCCTCAACTTTTAAATTGGACATTTTTCTGCCAAATTGACCACATTCTTCACCTCTTGTGTCTGAACTGTATTTTACGTGCTGTATAATGTTTATGATATTGTTACGTGTCCACGTTCCAGTGTATTATTGTGACTTTGAATAACATGGATATGAAAGATTCTTATTCTGACGTGACTGTTTTCTTATCTGTAGGAGTACATTCAGGAGGTGATAGCAGAGTGGAGGAGACTGAATGTGGATGTTTTGTTGTGTCCCATGCTTGGACCAGCCTACAGTTTCAATTACTGCGGGAGACTCACCAGTACTGTCTTACCTCATATTTACATTACCATTACATTTACATTATCTTTGTGTCCGTAAGGCCAGGTTTGACATTATTTTTGTCATGAAGTGCAATTATATATATATATATGTGTGTGTGTGTGTGTGTGTGTGTGTGTGTGTGTTTGCTGTATGTGTATATGTATGTCTTTTTTTTTTACTACTTAATCACTGTACCACATCTGACGTCTCATTGTTTTTGTTTTTTTTTGCTTTTAATTCCTTCAGCATTACTAGTTATTACTAGTTAGTTTGACTAGTAAAACATTTTTTTGACCTGTCATACGTCTCCGTTTGATTACATCTCCTTGATGGTTTTAAAGGTATAGTTCACCCTCAGACCATCCAAGATGTAGATGAGTTTGTTTCTTCAACATATTTGGAGAAATGTAGCATTGCATCACTTGTTCACCAATGGATCCTCTGCAGTGAATGGGTGCCGTCAGAATGAGAGTCCAAACCTCCGATAAAAACATCACAATAATCCACACCACTCCAGTCCATCAGTTAACATCTTGAGAAGACAAATGCTGCATGTTTGTAAAATAACGAATTCATCATTAAGACATTTTTAACTTCAAACCTTTGCTTCCAGCTAAAATATAAGTCCTCTATCTATAATATTGCTTTCTCCGGGGAAAAAGTTGTCTTATCCAAATCAGGAGAGAAATCTGCACAGATCAAGCACCGTTTACAAGCCAAAACATTCTGACGGCACCCATTCACTGCAGAGGATCCATTGGTGAGCAAGTGATGGAATGCTACATTTCTGCATCTTGAATAAAAGCTTACTTGTTCAGAAGAAGAAGCAAACTTATCTATATCTTGAATGCCCTGAGGTTAAGTACATTTTCAGCAAATTTAAATTTTTGGGTGAACTGTTCCTTTAAATGTAACATATTTATTGTAAAATTTTTACTGTATTTAACTTGTAAAGCTGAGGGAATAAAAGCTTACGTGCTTTACCTATGTGCCAATCTTATACTTCCTGTTAGTGATTTACTTAAAAACTGGGCTGATGTGGATTGTGATTCTGTGGTTTCTGCGGTTTCATGTTACTTATTAACTTGACCGTAATGATTTCAGCATTACATAAGGTCAGTAACAGTCACCTAAGTTAATTTTCTCCGCTCTGAAGGTGCTCTCAGTTACACCAGCCTGTACAACCTGCTGAACTTCCCTGCCGGGGTGGTGACCGTGTCTACAGTGATGGAGGAGGACGAGGCACAGCTCAGTCAGTACACGGGTGCCCATGGGGACATGTGGGACAAACTCTTCGTTAAGGTACGTTTTCCCAGTGCAAGACCACTGAGGTAAATTGCCATTAAATGCGTATGTGTTTTTGTCAGTCTTAATCAGTGTTGGGC
Organism: Sinocyclocheilus anshuiensis; assembly: GCF_001515605.1. Taxonomy (NCBI): domain Eukaryota; kingdom Metazoa; phylum Chordata; class Actinopteri; order Cypriniformes; family Cyprinidae; genus Sinocyclocheilus; species Sinocyclocheilus anshuiensis. The sequence goes on from NW_015555726.1 coordinate 181,644, forward strand.
TAGTTACTCAAAGAATGCAATATATTACTCGTTACTAGTTATTCCATTCAAAAGTAATATAGTTACTTATTACTTTCTGGCAACAGTAATTAGTTACACTACTAGTTACATTACTTTTTCTTCATGCCCCACAGAAGTTGTAACTGTATTTTCCACATGAAATGCTTCTAGAATGTTACTAACAACATATTTCTGCCTCATCATTTGACCAAAATCCACATTGGATCGCAGTCAGAAGTTATTACAAACACTCAATACTGATTGATAGTGACATTCAAGTGAAAGTGTTGTATTAATCTCATTAATTGTCATGTGTAGCTTGAAGCTAATTGTAATCTCTCCATATACGATTATATTTCATTATGTATTTTATCAAATCACATAAGTTTGTAAGAAATTTTCCAAAAAGATTTTTAATTATAGTAATATAATGTACCACATGCTGATCAGAGGGATGTTGGTGGGATGTAATGTCAGAGTAAAGTAAAGCCACAACTTACACTTCAGATCATCTTTTTTCCTGACAAAATCAATATAATGCAATATTTCTATCTGCTGAATGTAAGCTTTTCCATATACCAAGCTTGCCTGCTGCACTGGGGACATCACATGCATGTGCGAGTTGTGAAAATTATGAAAATAAATCTAGAAATGATTTGATTGTTGGATTTTATATCAGCGGGGTTGAGGCAAAAGTGATCTAAGCTAGTAACTAAGCTGTTTTATGGATGGTAACTGTAATATTTTTACTGAAATCTTATTAGTAATTAGTTACACTACTAGTTACTGCAAAAAGTAATATTATTACAGTAACTAAGTTACTAGTAACTAGTTACTGCCCAACACCTGGTCTTAATACATTGTAAACTTTGTGTGGGTTGAATGCCTGACCACCACAAGGAGGCAGTATAGTCAAGATTACAAAGAAGGAACCACACAGAAAGCGGCAGGCTGACATATGTTTTATTAAACTATAAACTTTATAATTTTACTAAATATAATGGTCTTATAACTTGAGAAAAACAGAGTAGTAAATCCATATATGATGTATTTTTGGGTCATTCTAATCTAAGGAGACTGCACTATTTGCTCCTGTTTTTTTTTGTTTGTTTGTTTTTAATTTAATAATTTCATTACAAACAATTAACAGGTGTCAAAAAAAATTTTTTCCATGCCCATTTTTTTAAATATTAGACCAATCCTAAATATAGGATGACAATCTTACAGAGTACCAATAGTTTTTTATTAATATTCTGATAGATTTTTTTCAAATGTGTTGTTACAAATAACGCATAACAACATGGAAAAAAATGTTTCCAAGCATGTTTTGTGTCATCTCCATAACATTTAAAATGTTTGCATTTAATTTTTATTTAATTGTAATTAGGTTTAATTGTCAGTGTAGAAATTACAACTTTATTTTACAGTCAATAATGTTTAATATTGTGTCATACAAATGCTTTTCTGAAGAAATGTATCACTGTGTTGTGAGTTTTGGGCGTGGCGATTTGGGTTAAATACTTATGAAGACTATATAAGAAACGTATGATCAAAACATTATCACTCCTTTAAAAACTATACATTCTAACCATTATTTTTAAAGGTGGAATGTCAAATGCAGTGCATTAAAAAAGCCTAAAATGTTAATTTCAAAAGCAACATTGAGGTCGATTTTTTTTTTTATGTTATTTTATATATTTTATTTTATTTAACCTATTAGACTATTTAATGGTGATTATTGGGAACATACAGATTGGTTGATATTCAGACAATAAACAAAATTAAAAATAAAATTGATTTAAAATTAATTTTGTATTACAAAGCAAACCCAAGTTAATGGTTAATTATATCAATAATATGGCATGGGATGCAAATGAGGCACAAAAAACAGTTTCTCTGTGTGTGTGTACTTCTTTAGCTAAACTTGTGAGGGGCAAACGTCCTCACTTAGTGAAATATCATGACAGCTAACTAGTGAGGACATTGTGTGTGTCATCACTAGTTAAAAAGTCTTATAATTCGGTCAAATCATGTTTTGTTATCAATGTAGTGTTTTGCACAGGTTTCTGTGATGGTTATGTTTAGGAGAAAGGCCATAGAAAATATCATTAACCTGATATAAAAAACAATGGATGTCTATGAGATGTCCTCACTAATATAGTGAAACGTGTGTGTGTGTGTGTGTGTTTTCAGGCGGTGAAGGGTGGCGTTGGTCTCCCTGTGGCAGTGCAGTGTGTGTCTCTGCCGTGGCAGGATGAAATGTGTCTGCGCTTTATGAGAGAGGTGGAACAGCTCACAGCCAAGAGCAAACTCACCAGGAAACATTAATGATTGAAATTCTGCTGTGTATGTTTGTGGGCTGCTAACGGTTCAGTCCCAGGTGAGCCATGAGCAGGCCTACACTGAATCTGCGACCGCAGAAACCTCTACAGATTCTATCCTACAAGTTCTAGGTAACTCACAAATCCTATATGTTGTTCATCAATAACTTTAACTGACCTTGATTATGTTTTCAGTTAAGAACAAGTTCTGCTGTGTGTTAAGGTTTTGGAAGAAAGAATGGTATTGTAACGTTCATTAACTGTATTTTTTTTTTTAATTTTCTGAAATTATTACAAGTAAGCAGTTTATATCTGTTTGTCAACCAGTGGAAGACAGGAAGAATCTGTGTGAAATCAATCTTTAGTTTTTGCAATAACATTTTGGTGAAGATTTTTCGCCGCTGAAATTTCACACCTTTAATAAATAACAAGTAACTCTCAATCATTCTTCACAATGTTAAGACTATATATATATATATATATATATATATATATATATATCAGAATGAAACATGAATATTTGCACTCACTATAGAAGCAGTAAAGCTTCATCAAAACTGAATGAGGATTTGAATGTTTCTCTTCATTTCTGTATCATTTTGTATAATTTAATGCCTCACAAATTCATTAAACGAAAATGAATCAGAGCTGCACATCACAGGTTCACTGGAAAACCATCGTCCTTGCTTGACTGTCGTTATGAGATGAGCGGCACTCATTTCTGTGCCCTGAATGATGACTTTGGTTGGAAAGGCTTTAACTGGACTTAATGACACATGACGCTATCAGCTCCGATGTAATGTAAATATTTGTCTGTTCTGGGTTTTCCACACATTTTACATTCTTCATTTACATGAGTCATCAAGGATGGAAACTCATTAGGTACGTTTTGATTTCCTCTCATTTTATTGTTCTCTTTCCTGTTTCACTGTTGAAATGGATCCTAATTCTAATTCTGGCCTGCAAGGTAATGCATTTAACAAAAAAAAAAAAACGTTTTTTTTTTAAGAAATTTATATTTTTATTCAGCAAAGATGCATTAAATTGGTCAAAAGTGACAGTAAAGACATTTTAAAATCTTATAAATTATTTCTATCATTTCTATTCACTGTCAAATCAGTGTATTAGAATTGATTTCTGAAAGATCATGTGACTGAAGACTGGAGTAATAGCTGAAAACTGCTGAAAATTCAGCTTTGCATCACAGAAATAAATTATATATATTCAAATAGAAAACAGTTATTTTAAATATTAATAATGTTTCACAATATTACAGTTTTTCTGTATTTTTGTCCTGAAAACCTGCCCTTGATTTCTGGTTTTCAGTGTTCTCTGCAGTTAGAGACAACTATATGGCACAAAAATGAACCCAGCACTCCTAAGTCTGACCAAATCAGCATTTCAAAACCAAAGATCAGATTCAAAAGCGTGATTTGTTAATTGAAATAGAGCAAAATTTCAGTCTGTACCTCACACAAAGCAACCGTACACAATAAATTATTTTGTTGTTGAATATATTGGTGGGAAAAGATTTTCCTCTATTTTTGCATAATTGTTCATTGTGTCCAATTTACTAAATTCCTTAAGTTGTGGTTAAAGATGGAGATTATTGTTTGGAATGACAACAACTCTCTGAAGATTTTAGCATGGTAATGGATATATGACACTGTTAATGTATTTGGTCTTGGCAGAAAAGATCTGCTGCGCTGCTGCGGCTGAATTACTGCTGCTGTTGGTTATTGCTGTTGTTGTAGATTATTGCTGCTGCAATGCAAGTACAGGAATGTGCCACTGCCAATACATACGCCGATACGGTGCTGTGAGTATTTAAGACATGCTGCTGCACAAATAGCATAACACGTAGCAAATCTATACAGGTGGAGCTGGGGAAGGTGGAGGGTTTCAGAGGAACTCCGAAAGTGCGCTGTGAACTGTTCTAGTGAATGTTAACCAGCCATTTAAATGTAAAGCATTACATTACTCGTCATTAGCATCATTACTACAGTAAGTACGTGTAATTACTACAGTAAGTACATATACAAAATAAAGTGTTACCGTTTGTCCATTTTCAAATATTATACCTTAAAAATATAATTTGTCAAATACTATTTTCTTTTCAAAAACCTGTAATATATTGCAAATTAACTGTTGGTTTTAGGCATTTATTTAATGTTCAAATCAAACAATTACTTATGTGATGAGCAGAGATTTTATTAAAGGGACGGTTCACCCAAACATGAAAATTCTGTCATCATTTACTCACCCTCATGTTGTTCAAATTCTCATACAGGTTTGGAGTAAATGATGACAGAATTTGGGTGAACGGCCCCTTTAAGGCAATATAGCTAGTTATTAATGTGATATTTACAAAGCCAGCAGGGACTTCATATATACTTAGTATTTTTGAGGGGGCACCAGTGGGTGGGTGGTCATGTCACACACAGCAGCCTCGATAGCACTGTATATCTGCCTGTTTTTTTTATTCTAAATATTCCCAAACTTGATAACTATATCATGATATATCTAACGCTGCAAAACACACTGTAAATATAAACATTTGATGCTCTCCGGAACACAAATACACACTGGAGCTTTTGCCAAATATGTTTCGATATAAATTATTTTTCAAATACAGTATGTTTCAAATATTGATATCAGATGGGGCCCCCTGATTCCCCAGGGCCCTATGTGGCCTCTTACCTCGCTTATTGGTTAAAGGAACACTCCACTATTTTTGAAAATAGGCTCATTTTCCAACTCCCCTAGAGTTAACCAGTTGAGTTTTACCGTTTTCGAATCCATTCAGCCGATCTCCGGGTCTGGCGGTAGCACTTTTAGCTGTAGCTTAGCATAGATCATTGCTGCCGTACCACGGGTGCAACAGGCGCAATGATATTACGCAGAGCCTGAAAAATAGGCTAACTTCCGTCAACATAACCAATGTGACCACCTGCTTGCACGGGGAGCGTACTGGGGACTATTTTCAGGCGCTGCGTAATATCATTATGCCGGAATGAGAGTATAGTTCCTAGCCATATCGGCCTAGAAAATCGCAACTTTTCATTTTCCGTCGGTCTTAGTACATGATGTAACTACAGAAGAGTCAAGTTTTAAATAGGAAAAATATAGAAATTCTTTGGTCATTTTTGAGCGAGATGCTAACGGTCTAATCAGATTCAATGATCTATGCTAAGCTAAGATAAAAGTGTTACCGCCAGACCCAGAGATCGGCTGAATGGATTCGAAAACGGTAAAACTCAACTGTTTAACTCAAGGGGAGTTGGAAAATGAGCCTATTTTCAAAAATAGTGGAGCGTTCCTTTAAGTCCGTTCTTGGTTACAGGCAGGTGATTTTGATCAGGGTTGACTCTAAACTCTGCGTGAAAGTGGACTTCAAGGGCCCTAGAATCATGGTGGTGAGTGTTTGTTTGGAAATGTATTTTTGAGATTTCAAGTAGTGGATGAAACTGTATGTGCAAATGTTTCATGCAGTAGGCTACAGACACCTGTCTGGAAGTTGAAAAGTATGTCTGGCCCGGCACGTACAGCCGGATTAGGGGATAACGATGATTGTGAAGATTTCTGCAATTCAACAGTCCAGTGATTCAGGTTATGGCGGCTTTTGGGTTCTTATTGCACAAACGGGAAGCATCGCCTCTGGACAGGATTCTCTTTTCTCCTGCGCCGTTCTGCTTCTTTTCTTCTTTTCTCGTTTTTTGCTCTACGTCACAGCACTCCTTACGCGCTTCTGCTACGTTTGAGTTTTCCTTTCTTTCCTTCGACTGTGAGCTCGCCCCGAGGCCCTTATAGCCAAATTGGTTTACATTGGGGAGATAAATGCTCTGCAAATGCGCTTAAACATAAAACATACAGTAAAAATGCAGACAGTGCGTATCGGGATTACAGACCGAGTCAGAAGGCGGAAAGAGAGCTGCTGCTCGCCGAGTCTATCTCATCTTTCAGGAAGAGTAGAGGAGGATTTAGCATATCCTTGCCTGTCAGTAATTCCTGGAATTATATAACGCCGTGGCAACAATAAAAGTCCAGCAGCATTGTGAAAGTATTGTTTTGCACGGCTGGCAGAGCGAGTCGTCGGGCGGGTCAAATGGAAGGGTAAGACTGTGCGCCGCTTTGCAGAGTTTTCAAGTGAGAATCCTATCGAGTGGAATTATGGGGGATCTGCTTTAAACCTCTGAAGTGAGGAATGAATTTCTGCTGAGGGGCTTCTTCTGTTGTCTTAGCGCTGAGAGCGGTGGAGGAGTTTGATGTTTCAAGTCACTCCTACAGAATGTTTTGCAAAAGTGGTAGCGTTCAGTTACTCTTTTTTTGTCTGAATTTAAAGGTGAACTCCGTCATATGAGGAGCCTAATAATTACATTGAGCGGGTCGCCTCTTGGGGGCAAGCATGTTGAGATCACATGACCAGCTGAACACTACTCATTGTGTCTTTGTAACCCCTGTTATCGGACAATTTTGCATGGAATAAATGATTCTCAGTGAATAGGGTATTCTTTTACAATGGCATCAGTAACTGCTTTTATTGATTGTACCTTTAAAATACATGCATGAAATCTGTCATATCATGAGAAAACTAGTTTTTCTTGTGCTTATTTTTTGTGCTACATTACAACTTCCCAAGGCTTGACGATCACTTTCGTCCCATGTGCTCCTACCTTGAAAAAATGATGAGCACATAAAGAATTTTAGGGGTGCAATGAAAATATATTTAAAAATGTTAATAAAGGGATACGTGGAGCCATTGACTAGTTGTTTTAACTGTTTCAAACTGTATTAATTTAATAATTCTGGAATTGTTTAAATGTAAACATTTAATACAGTTTGTTGTAACCAAAATATCAATAATATACAGAGAAAAAAAATGCTCTGCATAATGCGGGGGTTTTAATTATAATAAGCCTTAAATACACTGGGACTCTTATTTTGAAATGTCTTTACTACTTCTAGCTGATTATTCAAGCAAATGAGGGAGTTAATATGCAGTCTTTAAAACATTGCAATATAAACACCATAAAGTAATGTAAGTCTTTTTAAGGACAAACAGGACCTACTTTTTATTCACGCACATACTCCTAAATGCATTTTACAGTTTGCACACATCTATCTTTAGTCACAAACATGATTGAAATGCTGGTACTGTTGGGCTCTGCTTCCTCCCCTCTCCAAAATAAGCATATGTAGTAAAACTGCCTTGGAGTTTTGTTACATTAGATGAATACATTTAATACAAGTCCGCCAACATTGATATGTAAATAGAGCCTGTTCAGTGTTCAGAATCTTGGTTCATCCTTTCACAGTGAGGTAAAGAGGATATTGCTTGATACTATTATTCCCAAACACCAGAAGAACCAACCATAGAAGTAAAAAACAAACAAACAAACAAAAAACAGGAAAGACCTTGTGATCCTTTTTCTTAGTTTTGTAGCAGCAAAAAAAAAAAAAAAATGTAAATAAAATAAAAAATTACCAAATTAAATATATAATTCTAGAAGTCAGAACGTGGAAGGAATTGTGTGTAAAAAATATATATATATATTAAAACATTTAATTAAAGTGCAGATGTGAGCCCTTTAAACTTTTTTTTCTTGGCTCTGCACCCAATGAGATGGAGTTTAAACTTATAAACTTTATAAATACTTATATGTAAATGCTTGTTCATGCAAAGTCTGAGTGTTTAAATCAGACGCACCCCTCTGATATTTCCTGACTTCTCTACTTTATGCACACCCGGCAAGGTTAGAACAAAACTCATACCATGCCATTGAAACAGCCCTTTTTCACACTCCTTTATGGCTCCTCTAAAGGTCTTAGCCGTGCTGCAAAGGAGAGCTGTCACTGGAGAACCTGAGCCCATTGATGAACTGACAGCCACTGCCAGAATATGATCCTAATCCTGTTCCAGCTTTCTTTAACCCACTGCCATCGCAGTACTGCCACATATTCAAGCAGCTGTCAACTCAGAAAATCCCTATAACAGAGCACAACCCTGATACACATCAAAGAGCTCAAGATGACCTCAACAGCTTAACACACACACATACGTACAGACGGGAAAAAAAAGCACCCAACCCAAAAACGGCACGCACACACATTTTTACAGTGACACACACAAACAATGTTGGATGTAACTGTCGAAGAAGAAATTCAACATCTCGTACTTGGCATCAAGTTAATTTTATTATGGTGTAATTAGGTTAATGATCATAAAGCGGTGGTTCTCAACAGGTTTTGCTTTGCTTTGGACACAGGATTTATGTTGGAGATTTACATAATAACAAACAATTGCATGGTTTATTTAATTAATACATTTTTGTACAATCACTAAAATGGCACAGACTGAATAAGAACATTGATGGTTTTAATGTATTTATTTTTTATCATTTTGATTTAAATGTGTACAATTACTAACACGGCATAGGCTGAATAAGAACATTGACATTTTTAATGATTGATTTATTTATTTAAATGTGTGCAATTACTAAAATGGCATAAACTGAATAAGACACTTGAGTCTTGATATTTAATTATTTTATTGTATTTTTTATTTAAATGTGTACAATTACTAAAATGGCATAGACTGGTTGAAAAAATTATGTTTTAGTTTTACATTTTTAACAAATGGTTTCATGTTCTTGACGGTTATTAATTCAACACAAACTTTGTTTATCCTTGTGATAAAAACTTGAAGCTGTATTTCATGTAGTCTGGAATTTTGCAGAAGAAAAGGTTTGAAAGGCATTTTCTTCTTCCTTTTAAATGTTGATACGTATACTTATTTTATCGTTACCTATTTACGGTTACATAATTAATTACATTTTATTGTTTGGATTTAGCTTTGGGGGATTTTCACCCTGCTGTATGACAAACAACTTGAGAACCAAGGCATTAGAGATGTTAACCATTATTATGCTTTTGATAAAGATCTTGTTTTTTCTCCTCCCTTCTCTTTCTGGAATGTGAATGAAATCCATCTTTTTAAATGCACTGCAGTGCCAGCTTATAAAGTATGGTCTGTTAACAGGTGTCTGAACACGACATGTCTTCTCACTCCACTCCTCTGTTGTTCCTCAACTTAATCCACTGGTATCCTGACCCGTGTTATTCTGCCGCAGAGCTGCCAAACCTCTGACAGGTGGGTGGCGAAGGTCTCGCTGAGGCTGATGTGGCTGATGGACTCATTTTCTGCCACTGTGTCCTAAGCTTTTCACTGGATCCGTTATCAGGATCAACATGGATGTGAAAGAGGGAAAAAGCCAGACAGATGAAGGGAACATATGGAGAAAACATTTTGTTTGTGCGTTAACCAGTAATGGTCCACAGGTAATGCAATGCATTTGGATTAAAAAGCTAGTTTTAGAAATGAAACATGAGAAATGAGCATGATTAAAAATCTAATCCAAATGTCTTGTTTTTATTTCTTCAAGAATATTGCTAAACCTAAATTAAATTTTAGTTCAGTGATCTGTTGTAACTCTTGTTTTGCTGTGGACTATACATTTTTACAGTATTAGTATTTACTTTCATTATTTTCTTAATAAATCTCTAATTAGGATTTTTGCATTTCATTGTAATATTTATATTAAAACAATAATATTTATATTATTTCTAATATTTAACTCAAATTTCTTTTAAAATAAATGTAGTTGTATTTATTTTTTATGTCCTTATTAATATATTACTTTATTTTCTCTTTTACTTGTGGAAATGTAAGAAAAGCATATTTTAACTTTTAAATAGCACATTGAAATGAATGTAACTCAGCGGCAGAGAATGTGTGTGCTTTAACTATTGTCAGATATTTAAGATGAACAGAAAAGGGGAAAAAACACCTTTAAAATAATTGAAAGCAATATATGGAAATATAGATTAAGTAAAAGAATCCACTAATTACTGTTGCACATTCAGATCATATATGTGGTTTATTCCCTTTCATTTCACTGATAAATTATTCACATTTATTTAAACAATTCAGAGATATCCGATAGACTCTAAATCGGCAAAACACATGGCATGACGTCAGGAGCGTCAGTCTGAAGTCTTTCTGAAGTTTGCAGGGGCTTCATCCATTCATTTTATGTCCATTTACAACATCCAAAGACAGTGAAGACATTTAAACTTCTTCAAATATACAAACGGGCGGCTTCACTAACCTTCTACCAAGGCTGTGGACCTGAATAAGCTTATCTACAGAAACAAATGAATTAATGTGCTCTTTTTTTACGTTTCAAAATGCAAAGCCAGGGGCGTTTGGAAAAGTTTAAAACCTCTGCCATGCAGCCGGACCGAAACACTTAAAAGTCGTCCAAACTTCTCCACTCCGCCATGCTATATAATAATGAAACAGCTTCAGCTGTTTACTTCAGCACACTAATGTGATGTAGAGCCTGAACACAAGACGTTGACGGCAGAAATGCATTGATTTGAATCGGTGGTCAGTTTGGAAGTGTGTCCAAGCCGAGTGATGCAGCATGCTGCTTGGCCCTCAGACGCAGGTTCTCGATGCTTGTGGTTTTGCTGTTGAGGGCCGGTAGAGCACCGGAGCCCTGCAGCAGAGGGCTGCTCCACATCTGCTGGGCTTGGGACAGGCTCTGGTAGTAGGGCTGACACGGCAGGGATCCCAGCGGAGACGCCATGTTCAAGTTCACACCCAGGTAGGGTAAGGAGGAGGGCGTGGTCACGTCGAAGGCAGGATAGTGCATGAGGTTGTTGGTGGCGGCCATGTGCTGGCGAAACTGTTCCTGCAGACGGAACAGACTGAGAGGAGATGAAGCGTAGGAATTGGTCTGAGCCACTCCGCCGCTGACGCCACTGGAGGAGGGAAGAGCTGGAGAACCCAGCGGCTCATCTGAGGAGGGAGAGGAGACAATGCAATACTATTAATCCCAAAAAACCTTTCAGTGAACAGATGTTAAAAGAACCATTTTTTATTAGTGTGAAGAAAATTTTTTATAATCTAAAGAACCTTTTTCCACTATAAAGAGCCTTTTGTGCAGTGGAAAGATTCCATGGATCTTAAAGGTTCTTCATGGAACCACAGAACCTGCACTTTAGCCCCAATTTGACTTTTGACCCAATTCGATTTTTGAGTTTTTGTAAGTACTGGTTAACCTTTTTTTCTTGATATTTTGTGACTTTTTCTGATTTAGAGTCATGAACATGCATACAGAGTTTCAACACTCTGATGTGTTGTGGAATGTGCATAAAATTTGTTACGTTTGTGATGTTTCCGGGTCAGTTTCATGGTAGGTATATATATATATAAATTTAAAAAAATTTTTAATGCGTGTTATGTCATGTCAGTTTCTCAACTACCTCTATAGGTGTTATCATTTACATTTATGCATTTAGTTAGATGCTTTTATTCAAAGAAACTTGTGTATATTTCTTGCATGCAGTTTAGGAATCGAACCCATGATCTTGATGTTGCTAGCGCCATGCTTTTACTGTTTTGCGTTTCAGAAAAGCACACAGAATAAATGCTTTTCCAGATTTCTTCTTGTTTAAAATGTTTTAAAAATAGTTACAATACTGTTTATAAAATGTAGAATTTTTGAAAAAGTTATTATTATTTTTAAAAGTTACATTTTCTTAGTTTTTTTTTTCTTTTTTGGAGAACTGTTAATGTTCAAGATTTACTGTTTTACCTTATTTATTTATTTATTGTATTTAGCATTTTTCATATTATGATTTTTGGTGAATTGTTTTGTCTCCAATTTGACCCACATTTTTAACATAACAATTAAAAATTAAAAATCTGAAAATATAATTCTGTTATTATTTACTGTTATGGTGCCTTTCTAACGTTTTTTGGAGCTAGACCCTTTAGTATGTGCACCCCGGAAGAAAGAAAGTGTGTGGTAATTTAATTTTTGGTTGAAGTATCTCTTTAATTCCATGAATTCCTTAATCTATTTGAAAAGTTTTCCGTTTGAGCATTGTGAAGGAAAGATCATATGTAGCTATTCTTACCTGATTTAGGGCTGATTGGTTTGCAAGAAGGTGAACTGTCGTCTGTCGTCAGGGTTGGCCCCGCCTCTTTTGTTTCATCTTTGATGGACAGTGACTCATCCTCTCTGTCAGTCATGTCCTCAGCCCCTGACTCCGCCCCTGACTGTTCCGGTGAGGTGACATTCACCTCTTCACTCAACTCACAGGGAGGGGGACATGTGGGGCCACGCCCATCTGAAGGGGAGGGCCGGGCTTGTGCCTCAACAGGCGGAGCTTCTTCTTCCTGAGTGTCCTCCGTCCCAGCTTCCTTCAGCAGCTGAAGCTGCTCTTTCTGCAGGCTGCGCTGCTTCTTGCGGAACTTTGCACGGCGGTTTTTAAACCACACCTGTTAGTGTGAAGACATTGGTATTTGTGAAACTTTAAAGATTGTCAATCACAGAATTAAGGTGAATAGGGTAAAAATCTTATCTAATTGATATCACCATACATCCCCGGTTAATTAATCACAGTACCTTAAGACAATTGTTTTGTATTACAGTTTTCTGAAATGTTATGTTTGAATATGTAAATGAGGTATTGTCTACCTAAGTAATTAAGTAAATCTGAATGTTGGATAAAGCTAAGTTAAGTTTTCTTGTTTCATTTTGTTGAAGGGTTTTCAAAGAATGGATTTTAGATTTTTCTTTTTATCACTCCATAAATCAGAAAACACTATCAATCAGTAAAAAACTGCAAGAAAATTTTCACCATGTTTTTAGGGAAAAAACACAGGAGAATGATATATGGACAAATCCCTCTGTAGATACCTTAAGAATACAAATAAGATTGAATAAGTTTTGTGTACGTGCAGCTGAACTGAAGATTTCTGACTCAGTGCCGGAGAAAAGAATATATGTATAGTAATTGAAATCTACTGAAGCAAATGGATCAATTGTAATAAAATCAACACTTAAAAGTGTAGTTTGGCTGTTTTCTTTCTACTAGTCTGAAAGAAGACTGGTTTTGTAAGCAAAATAGCCCAAAATCTCAAAATTGACCAGTGCATGGAAAAAAATTAAAACCATGGTCTTGCCCGTGTGCCTTAAGGTGTTAAGTTTACAATATGTAACAATTATGAAACAATGTAATTCTGCAAACAACCTGCATAATTGAGTTGTGCACTGGCAAGTTTATCTTTTTTTGGGATTTTTTTGTTTTGTTTTTCACTTATTGGCTCTTGCACTCATTATTGTAGTAGACTAAGTTCAAGTTCAAGTTTATTTCTAAAGCACATTTAAAAACAGCTAAAAGCCGACCAAAGTGCTGTACACTGTCCATAGCACAAATACAGTAAGTAAAATATTAATAGCATAATGTCAAATACACATAACATGACTATAACGAAATCAATTAATAAACGCCAAAGTAAAAAGATGAGTTTTTAGACAAGATTTAAACACAGGTAGAGTGGAGGCCATTCTAATATGAGATGGTAAGTTGTTCCAGAGAGTAGGACCAGCCACTTCAAACGCTCTATTTCCTCTCGTCTTTAGACGAGTGCGAGGGATCTGGAGGAGAAGTTTTTCCTCGGATCGTAATCGTCTTGTGGGGATGTAGGGATGAAGTAGGTTTGTAAGATAAGGCGGAGCTAAATTGTTCAATGATTTGTAGACAAATAGAAGAATTTTAAACTCAATTCTGTACTGAACAGGCAGCCAATGCAGGGATCTCAGAATGGGTGTAACATGATCAAATTTTTTACACCCCTTCAGAAATCTAGCTGCTGCACTTTGTACTACCTGTAAACAAGAAATTTGAGTTTTTGAAATGCCATAGTACAGCGAGTTACAGTTATCCAGCCGTGACCTGATGAAGGCATGGATGGCAATCTCTAGGGAAACTACAGAAAGAAATGGTTTAATTTTAGAAAGGGACCGAAGGTAGAAGAAGCTTTAGCCTATACGACAGAACTGATCTGTTTATCGAATTTCAAAGAATTATTAAACTCTACACCCAAATTTCACACTGAAGGGGAAATAAATGAATTTAGGTGCTTAAAATCAAATTGATTTTAATGCCTGGGGTCGGAAGAGTTAAAAACTATGACCTCCGTTTTATCTGTGTTTAAGAAAAGAACATTTTTAGAAAGCCAGGATTTAACATCATCAAGACAAGCAGATAAGGTATTTACAGCACTTTCTTTTTTCCTAGTAACTGGTAAATATATTTGCATGTCATCGGCATAACAATGAAAAGAAACTCCATGCTTTCTAAACACAGAACCCAGAGGAAGTAAATATAGAGAAAAAAAGAGTAGGAGCTAAAATCGAGCCCTGAGGAACACCACATGTTGAAAGACCCAGAGATGAAGTACAATTACCTATTTTAACCCTAAATCTTCTATTAGTTAAAAAGGATTTAAACCAACTTAGAACAGCACCTCCCAGGCCTACAAAAGATTCTAATCGAGAGAAAAGAATCTCGTGATCAACAGTATCAAAGGCTGAAGATAGGTCCAACATTACTAAAACGACTAACCCCATTGGCTGCTATCCTCTCGTGTTGTGAACTCACCTGTACTCGAGCTTCGGGTAGGTTGGTGCACATGGCCAACCGTTCACGCATGACCACATCAGGGTAGTGTGTTTTCTGGAAAGTTTTCTCCAGCGCCTCCAGCTGCTGGGCGGTGAAGGCTGTGCGGCTGCGGCGCTGCTTTCTGTGCTGGGAGCCGTAGCGCGCCTCCAAGATGATGTCTGAAAATGTGCAGTCATTGAGCATGAAGACTTATGGTCAGTTTTATAATCTATCTATCTATCTATCTATCTATCTATCTATCTATCTATCTATCTATCTGTCTGTCTGTCTATCTATCTATCTATCTATCTATGGTTATTTCAGGTGAGCGGATATGATTTCTTACCTGCCAGTCTCTCCGCTAGCGTGAGTGCGTGCACGGAGGGCCGGTAGTCGGGCGCATGCTGAGCGTGCTGTGCGGCCTGTTGATGAAGGTTGTACATGGCACTCAGAGAGTTCATGGCGTGCAAAGAGTAGCCGTTCACCCCGTAGTGCTGCATCGCGTCCCTCTGATCAACGACAGACAATGCACATACTGTGATGACTAAAACAAGCATTTATGTTTATGAGTTCATGTTGCTTTTTAAGGTTGCAGCTTTGCGTCTAAAAGGATTTTAGTCACGGTCATATTATAAAGCATATTTATATTCATGAAGAGAACTGAATAATGCAATTCAGAAATGTATTGTAGCCTACTAACCTATTTTGCATCTGTACTTTCAAATGTTTAAATACGGCACGTGCTGCACCTGCATCTTTTTCATTATAAATAGCCTACACTCTAAAAAATGCTGGGTTGTTAATTTCATTTAATTTTTGTTTTAATTTAAAAAATTTAACCCAACAGCTGGGTAATTCCATGTTTAACCCAAAGTTGGGTTGAAACAACCCAGCATGTTTTAGAGTGTAGCCTACTGTAAATATTTTTTTTCCCGCGTACAGTATAATTTTAGTTTAAATTAAATAATTTATTCCCCTAATAAATAATAGAATAATTATTTCTCATATGCTGTTTTTGACAGAATGTGCACTGCAATAGAATAGAAGTTTCTTACTACAAAAATGTTGTGTAGCAGTCGTACACAAACAATATATGGTTATAAATGAACTTTGTTTCTTGTAAAACGCTTACTTATTAACGCTTATTTAATAGCTTCAAATCTACATATTTTTAGGCTACGTATTTTGTCATTTTATTTCATTTATATCGAGTCATATTTAATTAAGTTTCAGTGCTACGTGATAAGGTTTTCTTGTATCCTTTTAGGCAAATAATGTACTGACTTTTTGACATAACCTACAAATATTATAAAGCGGTAGCTTATACATTGTGTGTATTCACCTTTATAAAATTGTGTGTGTGGGGCGGGGGGTCTTAGGATAAAAAAATCTAATCTTGGGGTTATAAAAGA
>NW_015555726.1:198037-200851 GCF_001515605.1 Sinocyclocheilus anshuiensis
AATTGTTTTTTTAATTCAATCAAACTGAGCAAAAACATTTTAGGCTATTTATTGTTGATGGCGCATGAAACAATCGGCACAATCGATGATGGATGTTTTCGTTTAGTTTGCAAACAGCCGTGAAAATCTCTGATCGATGGAGTTATGACAGGTCGTCTATCAAATTAAATGTAGGCATATAGCATACATATGAATAATTCGTTTAGGTATATTTAAGAAATTTAACAATTTGTATTAGGCCTAATTATTGCCCATTCTCTTTAACAAGAAGGGCACATGCTTTGACTATATCCATCTGTCAAATAAAAAAACTTGAACTGCCATAATAAACGACAGTTAATAATAATAATAATAATAATAATAGCAGATGATTGCATTTTTGAATGTGTAAGGATTTTTCATTATTAAACTGCAATTTGATCAGTCTTTAATCGGTGATAATTGGCTACAGTGGGAATAATCTCTTTATTAGTCATTATAATTTTTTGAAGCAAGAATAAGTGTAAGCAGCCTGAGGGTTTAGGATTTAGTCCTCACTAAAGAGCCCATGGCAACTGTGTCACTGACACCAAATTCCCCAATGTAATCATATTCCAGCCACATGGGAATACTTTAATTCGGCTGAACAAAACGTGCTTTGCTAAACATTTACTTTGCCCTCCCAGTGTTAAGCTCAATTGCTGCTCTTTCTGTCCTTCATCGCCTCTGGGCTGGTTCGCTGGAGATGTATGAGTGCATTTATAAATGCTGCTCCCAGTTGGGCCGCGTCTAATGTTGGTGCAAATAGCTTTCATTACCATGTCTGTCATGATGGGACGCGATGCAGTTTGTGTTTGACGACACTTGGTGCACTTTTTTTTAAAGCCATAACAAGACGACATAATTTTTCCCAAAAACATTTTTTTGATTAAAATAATTTTAGGCGATCGACACAACACATCACTAAAATACAGAAATAGCAACATGTATTTGTTTCTTCAATTTTTTTCTTACAATTTTCATTGTACACTGCTCAACAAATCAGGGCTTAATGTAGCCTACAATCAGTATAAATATATATTTAAAACTCGTAAAATATACTTCATATAGGCCTAAATATATCATTCAAATTTAATAATTTCTAAATAAACTGAATATGCATTAACGAATGATCCGTCGAGCATTAAGCTACACTGTAAAAAAATGGTTAGGAATAATATCTAAATTAAATTAAATTTTAAAAGGTCAGAATTTTATTAAATATGACTAAATCATCCCGACTAGGTTGCACCCGCCAAAGTAATTTGTAAATCCGATAGATAGAAATACTAAAAATATTTATATTTATAAATAAATATAGATAGAAAAATAGATCCTCAAAAATGCACATAATACAACGTTTGTTCAAATTATTTTGAGGTTTCCATTTTTATTAGCCTAGACTTTAAAACAGACATAAAGACCTAAAGAATACCTCAATAATATTGAACAAAACAACATTTTGATTTAAATCTCAGTCAGAAGTAATTAGATTTATGTGTGAGTTAAAACAGATACTTTTTCAGTTTTCTGTTTTGACTGATGAAAGCAGATTTTCACAGGCTCATATGAATTTTTAAAAGTGGTTACTCACCTCTCTGAGAAGTTTTTTTTTCAGCTTTGTAGCTGACAATTTACGCAACTGACCAGAAATGATTTTTCCCAGTCTGTAGTTTTATATCCTTTTGGAAGTCCAAAATATTCGAGACTGTTTGCAGCTGCTGTGCTCTGAAGAATGTTTGATGTTAGTCCTCAGAAAATATCACAGGGAAGTGGTTACTCACCTCTCTGAGAAGTTTTTTTTTTTCAGCTTTGTAGCTGACAATTTACGCAACTGACCAGAAATTATTTTTCCCAGTCTGTAGTTTTATATCCTTTTGGAAGTCCAAAATATTCGAGACTGTTTGCAGCTGCTGTGCTCTGAAGAATGTTTGATGTTAGTCCTCAGAAAATATCACAGGGTCAGCGCGCCAGGAGGTCCCGCCCACCGACCAATGAGGAACGAGATGAGCTCACAGAAGAACCTCAGTGGCTAGTTTCACTGTCAGTCAGAGGTTTCCCGTCACCTTCAGTTCCAGCAGTTTCATGGGTTCATGCTGACCTGTGCAACGGAATGCTTTTCTGCCTGTCTCCATAAATATACGACTAAGAAATAATTGGGCAACATTTTCTGTTATCATAAATAATCTAAACATGTTTTAAAAAGCTAAAGGTTTTAAACCTCTAAAAGAGATGCTCTAATTGCATTTTGCTTTTAGGACTTTCTCATGAATGAATATGATTTATTATTTTTACACCATTAAGAAACTGCAAAAACAGTCCATTTAGGAACAGCCTACCAGTTAATCTAAACTGTAACACAGTTGTAGTGATTGTCAGGCAGGGTAATTATGAAAAAAGTATGAGTGTGGAGGGGGAAACAGTTCTAAACGAATTCAGTGTGTTATTTGTGTTACACCTCTGACACGCTGTTTTTAAGAGGGACCGAAGCAAAGGAGGTGGAGAGAGAATGAGATCTCTAATAGATGGCAGAATCTCTCCTGGCCTGGAGGATTTACAGAGACAAGAAGTCATCTCAGCCTTTAAAACAGTCTTAAAATGACGGAAGGTAAGAGGATTAAAACAATAATGCCCTTCTCTTCTACAGACTTACTTTTTTTTAAGATTTATTTTTTTCTTTTCTTTTTTCAGAGAAAAAGAAAAAACGTTTAGGCTGGAATTAAGAAGTGGCCATTCATATAAAGCTTGCATATTTTGTTGATATGTTGGAAAAAAATCGGAGATTCAGGGTGATAT
>NW_015555726.1:201280-209498 GCF_001515605.1 Sinocyclocheilus anshuiensis
AATATTTATTTTTTTCTTTTCTTTTTTCAGAGAAAAAGAAAAAACGTTTAGGCTGGAATTAAGAAGTGGCCATTCATATAAAGCTTGCATATTTTGTTGATATGTTGGAAAAAATTCGGAGATTCAGGGTGATATTTTCAGTCCTGGCAAATTCATTCAAGCCTTTATTGATGGGACACGGGGGAGAAAAAAAAACGTTACCATAGAACATATTGTTTATTTTTTATGTATTATATATATATATATATATATATATATATATATTTAAAATCCTATTTCATTTATTTATTAAATTAAAAATCAGCTAATGAATGCTTACCTCGTTACACAATAATAATAATCATCAAAAATGGTCAAACTTGTACTTTTTAAATGTTCCTGGTCTTCCCGAACTTCCTCCTGTTCCTCTTAGTATTTTTGCTCACATCTGCGCGCATTAGGGTCTAGAAAAAAATCCGATTAACTTTTGAACCAGTGGAAATAAGGAGTTAAATAGGAGGAAAATCTGGGTAGTGTCTCTTTGTAAAGACCATTTTTTAAGGCAATTAAAGCGAGGAGAAACTCCTCAGCGTCTCAGACTCTAATGCGCATGTGTCCAGCACGTCTGAAGGCTTTCTGAGTCACTATAGAAATTCTAAAACTAAAAGTCTGACATTCCAGGCAAAAATGGTCATTTAAGTTTTCGCCGGAGGGTGTCAATTTTAATAACAACTTTTAGTGCTTACCAGCTAAAAATAATTATGTGGCTTAAAGTCACTTACCGTAGTTAGGCGAGCTTCTCTGACAGACAAATAAAAAAAAAAAAAAAAACCTTATCGTCTTCCGCGACCTTCCTCAAAATCTTCAACTTCTATCACTTGATCCTATAGAGTCATGCACATTGTAAAAAACAATTTGTTGAGTCAACTTAAAAAAAAATTTTTTTTAGTTAGATTTTTTTGTTATCTTAATTTTTTTCGGTGTGATGCAGTTGTTCAACATGCGTTTTTGAGTTGAAACAAGTTATACTAGTTCATTCAACTTTCAGCTTAGTTGAGGGCCAATAATAAGGTAGGCCTTATTCAATTTGATATGACATTTTATTCGAGCCACCTGGTGAGTTTTCTTTGTCCTAAAATATGTATTTAGCAAGGGAATATAGAGACTGACAAAATTGAATTTTATTAGTAATTGTGGCATTTGTTAGTCAGCGATAGGCACACACAAAAAAAAGTGAATGATTTTTTTCTCCAAACGGTTTTCAGTGTGAACACTTTTTAATTACGAGCAATTTTAGCGACATTTAAACATCACTAATTAAAGTTGCCTTTAAAGACATTTTCCGAAAACATAGGCTAGAATTACATTACATATTCCAGCATTTACAAAGGTTTGAAGGAGGAAGAGCAGAGCCCCTGTGTTTGCTCTGACCACCATTTCTAACCACTTTTGCGTTTCTGGCCCACATCCCTGTTAACATATTTAGTCTCCGTGGACGTTGTTCTGTGGCATCAATCTCTGTATTTGACTCCGAACAGACCTCTTTAGATGATTTAACGTCTTTCCTCTTGGAGATGATGCGCTGGCATGGCAGATCTTAAGAACAAAACGTTATCCTCTCTTAAAGCTCAACCGACCAGCCAAAATGTGCAAGCTTACTCAGTGAGGTGTAAAAACCAACTTTAAACCAATGAGCCAAATGCAATACGTTGGGTTTTAGTCAGCCTACTTGAATTTCATGTTTATGATATGGATGCATCCAAGACTTTATGGTCTGAATTCGATCAAGTCTACCTCTGAGAGACATACTGGAACACTTGCAAAATGATCTCTTATTGTGTTTTGAACGTAAACACCCTACTTTGCCATATCATAGTGGGCTGAACCTCTCTATTTCTGGTCAAGGGTATTGTAGTGCTGATATAGGGAATATTAATAATTTTGATGAATGGTTTTAAGCTGACTGCTACCTGGGGACTCTTGTGACAAGAATAGCAAAACAACTTGCCAGAAGCAATCTGCTGAATCTGATTGAAACTGGCCAAAATAACACTGCCAACACAGTCCTTCCTCAATAATACTAAACAGCACTGGAATTTTTTCTGCTTTAACATAAATGCACATGGTCAGCACTTGAAATCATTTTTTTGGTATGGTTAACACAGCTGCTGAAGACAGGGATTGTCTAGCAATATTTTTCACTTCTGAAAAAGGCTTTGAGAGATGACTTTGAGAGATTTTTAGTGACAGAAACTAATTTATATTTGGCATCGTTACTTAAATGACACTGCTTATCTGTAAAAATCCATGAAATGGCTTAACAAACCCAGTTTCGTTTTCTTTGTTTTTCCTATAAGCAGGAAGTGTGGGTGGGACATATCAAAGTGATCATTGCTTTTTTTAATAAATTATACGTTTTAGTTTATGTCACAGCCTTGTGGTGATTATTATTTTCTAGTCGGTTGCAACTGACAAATGTGTCACTTGTGTTTTTTTGTTTTCTTTTCTAAAAGTGAATTTTGTCAACTTGGGAGTGCATTTATTGATGACTTCAAAGAGATTGAAAGCCTAAAAGTGTCATACTAATCAAATACTGACATACTGTTTTTCTAGATAAAACACATTCTTTGGATTCTTTCCTGAAAGAAGGATTTTGAAGAGTTGTAACTTTGGGACCCCAAAATCTGAACTGCCATCCCCGTGAGTATTTGGACACCAGAGCTCTCCTCAGTTGGTTTTCCCAACTTCCCATCCTGAGAACATTGATATATTGAAACTGGCAGTTGAGTTTCTTCGCTCCAGCCTGCGGCCGGACACAACAACACCTTTTGTGTTGATCTAATCCTGGGGCTCCACCGTCTTCGCAACTCTGGAGGATAAAAGCACCATCAAACCAGTACTTTAGGGGGAAAATCTTCCCTAATCCTAGCTTTACCTAAACAAAAGGAGGGGAAAAAAACAAGAGGGTGGAGAGAAATTGTGCAGAAACAGGGCAAGAGATCCATACAAACCATTTTCCTGGAGAAACTACGCATTTCTGACAGGCTTTCAGGGCCACTACAGTGACACAAAGTACCAAGTCATAGAGAGCGCTCTACACATTAGATATTTGACTAGTTAAATGAAACTTTCATAGGATTTGATTTTAAGAAATATGTTAGTTTTCAAAGTAGTTTTTTTTCTTATTTACCCTCCTGATGCTAGTAAACGCTTTTAGTTGTGCAGAACTAATCTGTATTACAAGCCCAAAATGATTTGTTTTTTGAAGTGTTTCTTTGCACTAAATTGTTTTTGAGCAAGCGGGCAAAAATGCAATTATCCATGTAATCTTGCATAATACTTTTAAAAAATACTTTTGAAAGAGCAGAAACTTTGTTGCTGAAGACAAAGTTTTCGGCAAAAAAAAAAACAAAAGAACAAAGGTTTTCTGTCCAATCAAAATCTACAGGATTTTGGTGCAAATTCATTGTGTCACTTGGTAGAAGCTAATCAAATTAGGTAGATGCATGTAAACGTAAAAGAACATACCATCTGACATTTAGGTTACAGGTTGTTGCATCGCTGCTTGATGTCCAATTTAACCCTCTACCGCACGCATTATGATAGACCTATAGAAAAAAATATTTGAATCTTTTTCTTTTCTAAGAATGGCTTAACTTGAAGTGCTGTAAAAAAAAATTGGAAAAAAAATATTATTTTAAGGTACTTTATGATATGTTGCCATACGGCAACAGCATACTATAGTGGATCTAACTTAGAATAAGTGTAAGCTTACTTATAATTAATATTTTTCCTCAGAAATGTTGTTTGTGTTGATTCAATTGGTGCTATTATAAGCTTTAACACAGTACTTACTTATAATTGACACCTTATACATACTTTCCAACAACTTGTGCTTTTATTTATTCTATTCTTTTTTTGCTGAATAATGATTTATAATTGTTTTAATTTCATTACATTTTTCATGAATATTATTTAAACTGCAAATTTATACAGTTAAAACAAATATAATACTGTATATAATGTATCATAAAACACTGACATAAAACCAAAAACATTGCAGTTCATGAAAATTCAGCATTATGCAATCTCTTGAGAGCTTTCATAGGATTTGATTTTAAGAAATATGTTAGTTTTCAAAGTAGTTTTTTTTCTTATTTACCCTCCTGATGCTAGTAAACGCTTTTAGTTGTGCAGAACTAATCTGTATTACAAGCCCAAAATGATTTGTTTTTTGAAGTGTTTCTTTGCACTAAATTGTTTTTGAGCAAGCGGGCAAAAATGCAATTATCCATGTAATCTTGCATAATACTTTTAAAAAATACTTTTGAAAGAGCAGAAACTTTGTTGCTGAAGACAAAGTTTTCGGCAAAAAAAAAAACAAAAGAACAAAGGTTTTCTGTCCAATCAAAATCTACAGGATTTTGGTGCAAATTCATTGTGTCACTTGGTAGAAGCTAATCAAATTAGGTAGATGCATGTAAACGTAAAAGAACATACCATCTGACATTTAGGTTACAGGTTGTTGCATCGCTGCTTGATGTCCAATTTAAAATCTGGCTCCTGAAGCAAAAGCCCAGTGCTAAATAATCTGCTCAGTGATCTGCTCCATTTGAGTGCTAATAGGTCTGGTTTGGGTCATGGGTTCGGCACCTGTTGCATTCCAGTGACTGATTTCTGCAACCGATATAAATCTTAAATACGATTTCCTCCTAAATCTCACCCTCAGTGGCCACTTTATGAATCTAGCGATGAAGGCTACCATTTTCTCCCTCGCACTAAACGTTCCACGAGAGAGCCGTTGTGCTCCTGATTCTTTCCTTCAGAAGGATATTGAGGTAAAGAATGAGCTGATGGAGTCGGACTCAAGCCATGCAATGACTCTCTGGAGTCTAAACACAGCCGCATACACACCAATGCCTCCAGCAAACTGCTTCTACTGACCTCTTTGTTTTCTGTTTCCTTGTACATATTGTAAGACAGACTTGTTTGATAAGTAGAAACCCTTTTCAGCGCACTAGATAGTCAGGAGCTAATCCAAATCAGTGTTTGAAGCACTTCATGGGATTGTTAAACAATTTTACATTTCAGTAGCACTTCCTTAAAAAAATAGATGAGAATAGGTAATTTTTTCCAATTTGTGTGTGAGTCAATGATCATATACTGGCAGGTGGAGGAGTATCATAACAATGGTAACAATGAAGATTTGAATATGCAAAAGCCAGTGGAATTTATATAAATAGTTATATAAAATTCTGTCATTATTTACTTGCCCTCATGTTGTTCTAAACTGATATGATTAATGAACTTTAGTCAGTTGATAGCTGTCGGTGAGAAACAGATTGATATTTAACAGATTTAAAAATGGTGTGTTAACAAATCCTGCCAGGTTTGTCTTAAATGATGCTATAGGCATAAGGGTTGTGTGTGTGTGTCCCAGTTGATTTTGCAGCAATAGTACATGCAGTGAGATTTGTGACTTTTTCCTTACAAAAAGTTATCATATGACTTTAGAAGACATGATTTTGGCATGCAGAAAATATAGTTAGTGATTTGGATTATTTTTATGGTACTTATACTAAATTAAACTGCTTTTGTGTTCCACAGAAGAAAGAAAATGAGGCTGGCTTGGAACAACACGACGGTGAGTAAATGATAAACAAATGAATGAATTTAATTCATTTTTGGGTGACTATCCTGCTAACTTATGTGTTTATACTAAATTATGTAAAAATGAATTTTTTTACTTTCCCACACAAAATATATGGGAGTAGAGTATTTAAATGAATCATGCAAGGTGATTTACCAAGGTTTGCAGTAGTCAGTTTACTGTGTGTACCATTATTTAACACCCACTCCAAAACACAAAACAAAAAAACAAGTCTTAACTTGTCTTGTCTTAAAAAGTCTTTAGTTTGAAGCATCATTCTATTATAGAAACATTGGAGAAATAATAAGTTGAAGTTTCATAGCACCTTTGATAAACTACGTGTGTGTGTGCAGCCACAGGGATTCTAGCTGCTTCAGTGGAGTCAAGGCTGTCAAGCCGCTGACCGAGTGTGTCTAACTCCTTCACAGATGCAAACACCGAATGAACCCTCCAGCCTGTCTCTCACTTAGCTGAAAGAGCCCTCATTGAGCTCAACTAACCATGTAACGAGTGAGAGCAACCTGTTAGACGGGAGACCGCTGGAGAACACACACACACACCGCTCAGACGCTTGCCTAAACAGATAATCCCTGTTGCTCACTGTAGCAGCGGGGTGCTAGTGAACAGAGCAGTGATGGATGTGTTTGTCTACTGATCTTCCCCTAATGATCAATTGATTTGCAGCCCCTGGGCAGCCACACAGTCCAGCTTTTGACCGATACGGTGGTAGTGAAACCCAGCTGAGGTCAGTCTAAATTATTTCCACATGTAATACTTCCATGCACTGTTATTTTTTGTCCATCCGAAAGTTTCAAAATTTTTAATGGAAGCTGTTGTTTGGTACAAGCGCAGCACGGAAGTTCACCACTCCGCATAATAGCTTTCATTATTTACAAGGAAGTCTACTTTTCTAGGAGCACTTAGAAAACTCTGTTATATCTGTGCCTTTTCACAAGATATAACTTTTGACATACATCATCTAAAACTATTTTGAAAATCATTTTGCTTAATATTTTTAGTAGTTATTATGCAAGGCATTTTTATAGTGTACTTTAACAAAATGCAAATTTTAAATATTTAAAACGCACCACAGGACCGTTTAAATACCTTTTTTAATTAATTAATGAGCACCGTTTTCTTCCCTATGTTGACATATTTCCTGCAGGACATATTAAAGGACTTGTGCCTTTAAAATATAAATATAAATAAAAATTTTTTTTTATTTTGTATTAATTAATTTATTTTATTATTGTAAATAAAAACTACATTTATAGATAAATTAATAATAATAATAATAATAATAACCAATAGTCTTTAGTCATCAAATGTTTGGTCTGTTTACCGGGATAAGAAATATGTTAATGTTTTCATATCTGCTAGAATTTTTTATTTTTTTTTAGGATATAAATATATTTATTTTTATGTTATATTTACTCCTAGTATAAATATAATTATATATAATAATAATATAAAATATTATAAAGCTAACAGGTATAGACTTAAAGCTGCAAAAGTAAATTGTAAGTAAAACTAAATTCAGTGTTTGCATGTAAATCAAAAATCAAATTACAGATGTTGAATTTCTTCAATGTTTTTTGCAGTATCTGTTCACATTTCAGATCGAAATCGCAATTGTTTTACATGACACTTCTTTACCTTAAATGTCATGAATTATTTTTAATAATTTGCATTTACATGTGCAGTAGTCAAGTGTTCACAATAACACTGGATCAAACAGAGAGAGAAAGTATAGCAAGAGCAGTAATTTTACAGTATGTATAAATTTATATACATGTTTCCTATTTGAAAAAAGGCACGGCTTTTTAAATAAGACCGGGAATAATCTGTTTCCACTGTGCTGTGAGATCCTGCAGGGATTTGCAGAAACATTCGCCTGTGACACAGATCTACATAATCATTTAAACTTTCTCCGCATTCCTTCCCATGATTCTCCTGCTGTCACTTTAGATACTGTTAAAACTGATTTGGGTTCCTTAATCTGGCGGTATTTCTTACACTTTTAAAATCTCTAATATTATAAGAAGATTATTTCATTTATAATCGATTGAGTGCATTTCCTGGAGTGCCACTTCAAAGTTGCTGAATTGAAGATGCATTTAATAGCCAAAGCATGCAGAAAAGAGAAGAGAACGAGAGAGAGAGAGAGAGAGGGAGGGCTGGAATAGGGACGCCAGCCAAGATCTTGACTCCCATGCTGTGGGAAATGAAGCTCACAGTCTTTTCTTAAGAAAGCAAGAGGCAAAGATATAATGAGGGCACTGACATAGGGCAGGCAGTGATAATACACTCCTGCTTGATTCGGTATAATTTTGGTTTAATCCAGATTCACCCATGTGATCAGGTGTTACCGGAACTGGTCAAACAAAGCAAAGCAAACCAAATTAAACTGACAAATACAGTGGGTATAGAAAAGAATCCCCCCCTTTAAAATAATCACATTTTTTTGCTTTGCATCCTGAAATGAAGACGGACACAGTTTTTGTTTTATCCAGCTGTATTTACTCAGTGCAACTTATAACATCCAAGTGAAAGATATAACCCCAACATTTCATAAAAAAAAAAAAAACA